>NW_026014062.1:0-29035 GCF_020379485.1 Brassica napus
ACTACTACTCTTGTTTATGAATGGCACTGGCACGTACACGACTTTATATTTAAACTGACGTTGAGATGCTTCTTTTTCTCTCAGCTGACTGGACAGCTTTTTACAATCCGAGGGATAAAATTCGCAAAAAGCTCCACATCTTTAGGTGTTTCAATCCGGCACAATCAAAAACTTCAATCGTTCGAGTAACGAAATTAACGCACATAGAGATCCAGTGTTACCGTGGAAAAACAGAACATACATACATACGGCTGACGTCCACATCCCACACAAGTCCCTTTCTTCCATGAGGAGGAAGTTGACCTGTCCCGTAGTCGTGTAGCAACCCCTGCTACTTTAAAACTTAGTCTTGTCCTTTTCAAAAGTGGCGTATGAACACTTCATTTGGTTACTGAAAACGCAGCTCATGAAAGCGACCTTGTTTGCCTTCCATCTTCCAATGTTTGTCCTCTCCCGGGATAAGAATAACATGACATCAATTTTCTGAAAAATCTTATTACCTTCTACAACACGACCTAAAAGAATAAAATATAAAGTACAGAGTTATATTTTCTACAATAGTTTCTCTAACCACTCTGTAGGTCCAACTATACGTGCTGCCATCTCTTTTGTAAACATTGAAGGTCCAATCTGAAGTTCCCTGTGATTATTAATATCCCGAAGATATCAGCTACTTTACTTTGCTATTAAAAACTTTAAAAAAAAGGGAAAAGGAAAAACTCACATGGAAGTTAAGGACCACTCAACGAGTTTTGACCCAAGATTCTTCGGGGACGAAAACCAAGGAGTAATCCTTATCTTTTACACGATCGTCAGGCAAATCTCTGTCCCGTAAAAATGGCAGTGAGGTTTCCTTGGGCTTGAATGAAGTCAGTGGGGTTTCCTTGGGGATTCAATGAAGTCAGTAGGGTTAACCATTCCATTGGGTCATCAACCTTTGCTTTTTGGGATGGATCGAATCCTTTCACATATGAATCTGTAAATAAGATTTCCCATTGTCTTCCATAAATAATCTTGTGTATCCATCTCTAGATCAATGTTAGACGATTGGGAGACAGATACATTATGCAAATTCCCATGATCTCAGACATTTCTACATCGTCTAATTTTTCAATCATCTGTTAATAAAACAACCCAAAAAAACAAAATTATACACGACCGTGAATATCATACAATCAAAGCGGCACAAAATATTACAGACTTGTGTTTGAGAAAGGTATTCACTACTTAGCTAAAATATTACAACATGTTACGCAACATTACAAACGGAACTTCATTTCTTGTTTACCTTTCCTTTTAGAACGAGGGCTAGGCATTGCCAAAGGTTGGGGCCTCTCGGATGCAGGGACATCGTTTCTTGAAACTATAGCTGCTGCCACTGTTTGCTTGAGCTATGCAATCTCACTGTCAAGCTTGTCATAGCGATGATCCACATGCTTCTTAACCTCTTCCTTCATTGAGTTGAAGGAGGTGTTGAACAATCCCGTAATAAAATCTTCGTTTGATCATCGAGACCAGTGTTCTGTTCTGCCCGCGCGTTGGCAAAGTAGTTGTCTCTTCCTAGACTCACAACCGGGATCCTTTGCGTTCCTCGTGACCCTTCTTTTAGCTACAGGTTAACCTGTTCCTGTTTCTTCTTTTTCAGATACTTCTAGTTCACCTTCCACGCAACCTCATCTTTTCCCATCTATCTGATCTTGACTAGCTTCCACAGCAACATCAACCTTCTCATGTAGCTGATCTTGAGTCCGCATATCTTCCTCAACTTGCCAAACGAATTTGCTCCATTCAAATTTTGCATTGATCAAGGAAATAATTTTGTCAACTCGTTCATCTTTCTTCTCTCATCATCCCTTTTGAATCTCACACTAGCAACGACATCATTGTTTCCGGTATCAGATATGAATGGAAACACAAACCGCTTTCTGTAAATACAAAAACAAAGAACATCAGTATTTATAAGTTATGACAAGTAAATAATTTGATGTTTATGTTCACCTTTCCAAGTGCAGTCTCTAGAGCAGTGATATCATGATAAGAAACCTTTCCATTTCCATACAGTTCTTTCCATACAGTTCTGACATCTCACACTGGTTATGCCTTCCTTGTACTTTTGACCCAGCAAAGTCCCAATGTCTGGGAATCGCCTCCATAAGCCAAATCTGTAGGGCATAGGAGAATCCATCTAATACATAACTGTTCTTCTTCAACTTGAACCTTGCTTCTTTTTATGGAATCCAGAAAGCAGATCGTAGGCATGAAGACCCACGGATACTTCCTCAGTTTATCAAATCCATCACTAATTTTATGTATGCATGAGGGATATTGATCTTCTCATCCTTAGTCATCAGAAAACAAATAACACAAAGGTACTAGTCTGACCCTGTCCACACGCGACCGTCCTTGCCCTCCGTAAGATGCTTCAGCCTAATTGTCTTCATGTCTACTTCTCCATTTTGCTTCAGCAAAGTGTCCCAAAACCCCCTTATCATTTTCTCAAAGCTTCAAAATCAGTGTCTTTTGTCTGCTTCACATTTGAGACCTGTCACACAGCGTAGAACTCTTGCATAGAAAACCGAAGAGGCTTTCTAGCAAAGCTAAACCATAACTCGTGACGCTTTGAAATGTCTAGCATTTTGCAGATGAAGCTGTGAATAACCTTTCCTCTGAGTATAGAGTTCATGCTCATTAATAGCCAAAATCGGACCAATACAAGGTCTCTCAAAACTTCATTATACTCACTCATCCTCAAGTTGCTTCTTCAGTAGCCCCAGAACTGTCAACCTACAAGTGTTGTTAATCTTATCAACATGATGCTCAGCCCCTGCTTCAGCTATGAGTGTTTGGAGCTCAATTTCCATTCCTGTTAACCACAAAAAAACACACACGGTTACATGTCTATTCACAAAAGCACACGGTTACATTTCTCCACACATCATGCGCAAAACATAATCACACAAAGGTGCAATAAGGTTAGATCATTGATGAACTTAAATCATTTTTCTTACACAATCGAATATATGTTCTAATCAAACCCATTTTCTATTTCTAAAGCATGTACATAAACAAATCAAAAAAAAATAAAAATTGGGGATCTCAAAACCCTAACCTTCAATTACAAAGGATTAATGGGGTTTGAGGAAGGACAAACAAAAGGAGTAGAGCTATTGGTCACAAACGCGAATGATTATCTTGTTTCTGGCGCCGTTTATCGTCGCGTTTTTTCGTCGGCGGAGAGAACAGGTCAGTGCTTTTGTGAAACCGCAAGGATAAAACGAGCTGAGATGGAAGAAGAAACAGAGAAGAGTGAAAATGAAACAGAGAAGGGTTCGCCGGCGCTTAAGATTTCATGCCGGAGAGCAAGAGGCCGGGGAGAAGATGACGACCAAGATCGCCATAGGTTACGGTGTGAAGAAGAAAATGGTTTAGTTTTTTTCTATTTTTTACCTTTGTTGTTTCTACCTTATGTAAAAATAATATTTTAAAAAATATTAATTAGAATTGTTTTATCTTAAGTTTTCTAGTTAGATAATTATAGAGGGATTTTCGTATTAACACTACCTAATAGTTCTAAGGGGACATATTCTCAAAAACAATTATAAAGGGGACAATAGTCCTGTGTTTTGGTTCCAAATTAGCAAATTTTTCCTTAATATATCTTCAATTTTAGGAAAATGATTTGATAGCACAATGAGTCAGCGATCGTCGACGTGTACCCAATTATAGGATAAGTATGACACACGTATTTAGATTTATCTGGAAGTTATGTTTTTATATAACATTTTTTGTAAATTATCATAATTAGAATGTATTGATTTGGTATTTTGTTTTTTCTACATTTGCTTATTATTCTCCTAATATTGAAGATTTAATTTTGATAGTTTAAATGGAAACTTAACATTTGCAGAAGCGAATCCATCAACTTTGGAAAAAAATCTTAATATAAAATTTGTTTTCTAATCTTGAAATATAATTTCTTTTTTTTATAAGAATATTTAAAGGTTAATACTGTTAAAATAAGCTTAGCTTTGCACTATGTTATTATGAAACAAATCCATTTGTAGGATAATATCTACATATATATTTTCCAAATATTTCCTAGTTTGTTTTTTTCATTTTCATTTTTATTAATCATTCACTGGAACTATCAATATTTACAAGGTCTTTTTGTTTAGGGTTGTCAAGACTCTATATATACCAGACAATAGTGTGTCAAAATTCACACACTCATAAACAAAAGAAAAATCTAAAACAAATATAATAAGAAAATGTCTGCAAAACAGATCCTCCAAAAGTTCGACAAGAACAACGACGGCAAGCTCTCACTGGAGGAGTTCCGTGAAGCGGCTCTTGCTTTCTCTAAGAACATTCCTGATGAAGAAATCACAAAGATGTTCAAGGAATTTGACGTGGATGGTGACGGTGAGCTTGACGCTGACGAGTTTACTTTGTGCATTAATAACATGTTGAAGGAAGCTTTTGATTTTTGTGATACTGATGGTGACGGAAAGGTAACAGCAAGTGAGTTCCATGCGGCCATGACTGGGCTTGGGGAGGACTTCACAGAAGAAAAATGTGCAGAGATGGTTCAAGCCGTGGATGCAGATGGTGATGGTTATGTTAGCTTTGAGGAATTTATGGCTATGATCATTGGCGAGTTTAAGAAATGAAGGATGACTGGTCTGCTTGTTTAGTAACTATGTTTGCTTATCCTTATTGATGTGTATTGTCATCGGTTCAGAGATTTCTCGACCGTGTCTTGTCTTTAAAAATAATTTCAAGTGCATGCTGTTAAATACTGCACTTGCCAAATGTCATGTGGGTATTTAGCAATGATTATTGAAATCTAAAATAATTTTTGTTAAACATAAAATCAACTGAAGAAAATGTTTATATACAAAGCCGAAAAATATGTTTATGTACAAAGTCTAAAATTGCGACCTATTAGTTTGTGCTCGGTGTAATATAAGAGGATCTCCGAGATATTATAACTGGTATAAGAACATTTTGCAAGACATTATATCAGAAACTCAAAGAGCCTTTGTTTCGGGTGAGATTGATCTCCGACAACATTTGATTTAGGCCTGGGCATAATATTCGTAACCCGAAATCCGAACCGAACCCGAACCGAAAAACCCGATTCGTATCCGGTCCAAAATGTAAAAAATATCCGAATGGATCTTGTAAGGTGGTACAAAACATATCCGAACCCGAAGTGTTAATAACCGAACCCGAACGGGTAACCCGAAAAAACTGAAAAAACCGAAAAATCCGAAAAAATATCCGAAGAAACCGATCCGAATGTCCAAAATAATATACAATATAATTATATGAAACATGAATATATACTTCAAATATTCAATTTTATATTTATTTTGATATGTTATCTAACAATAAGTATTTAAAATTTAAATAACTACCTTAAATACTTAATTATATATTTCTTATGTTTTACTTTTAAATTTTAGATTTTATTTCAGATATATCCGAACCGATCCGATATAACCCGAATCCAAATGATATATGATTACTTTATGGGTTCTATGATGTGATACAAAACCGACCCGAACCCGATGTGTTATATCCGAACCCGATCCGTACTTGCAAATTTACTAGAATGAGACCTAGGAGGTGTTATAAAAAAGAACCGAAATCCGAAAAACCCGATCCGAATGCCAACGGGTACCCGAACGCCCAGGCCTAATTTGATTGCTCGTGAAATAGTTTAAAGTCTCCGGACAAATGATATAGTATCTGATGGTTTTATGGAGGTTAAGATAGACATGTCCAAAGTCTATGACCGGATGGAATAAGATTTCTTGGAGATACTAATGGAAAAATGGGATTTGATCGTGTTTGGATTAGATGGATCATGTCTTGCCTGATCTCAATGTCACTTTCAGTCCTCATGAATGGGAACTCGCATTCATCAAAACCGAGTGTAGTATTAGACAAGGTGATCCTCTCTCGCCATTCTTTTTGTGTCTTGTGCGCAGAAGCTTTAGTAAGTTTCCTTAATGTCAATGAATCATCGGGTTCCCTTCATGGTATCAAGTTGGCTATCTAAGTTGGCTATCTCGGGCCTTCTGTCCACCAGCTCCGCTTTGAAGACGACATTCTCATGATGTGTATGTTGTCTCAAACGTTATAGCGAGGTTTCTGGTCAGGTCATCAATCTCCTAAAACATCCGGTAATGTTGGATGCAAAAGTGCCAAAAAATACAAAGGAAGAGATTAAACATGTCATTGGAATAAAAGCAAAGGGTAGTGAAAGCTTATACCTAGGTCCCCCATTGTGTTTTAGTGGATCAAAGAGGAAGGTACTGAGTTTTATCTGAAAAAGTTTCAGAGAAAAATCCAAGGAAGGTTTTCTAAGTCTCTATCTCAGAGAGGTAAATAAATTCCTTTCAAATCAGTGGATTTTGCGCTTCTAGTGTTTGTAAATTCGTGTCTTAAGCTCCCTAAGGATGTGTGCTCCAAGCTTACTAGCGCGATGATTAAGTTTTGGTGCAACAATGTCGAAAGAGATCCCTTGAGTAGCCTGAAAAAACTATGCAAGTCCAAAGATGTGGGAAGTTTTCCATGACATCAAATTCTTCTATCAAACTTTACTTGGTAAACAAGCTTGGCGTATTTGGGACAATCTAGAATCTTTGATGGATGATGTACTTAAACACTAATACTTAGTCAACTGTTCTTTCATGGACTGGTGTTTAAGTATATGGCCGTTCCTATGTGTGGCATAGTGTCCTCCATAGTCGTGAACTCATAAAATAAGTATTGGTGTAAAGGAAGAAAATACGAAGGTCTGGTTAGATAATCGTGACACTATCCCTCACACAACACATTACTAGCATGATGCCAATGTGGACATGAATCTTTAGGTTGCTGATCTCATTGATGATCCATCTCATTCATGGAACATGGACCGTATCAGACATATCATTAGTGAGGAAGATGTCACCTTAGTTATAATACAGTAATCTCCCTTTCGCATGAGGACTCTTTTGTTTGGGGTATCGCAAGCTTTGAAGCTACACAGCAAGGAGTGGATATAAGCTGGTAAAAACTGTGAATGACCTTCGCTTCCCCCCCTCCCCAACCAAATCAGCTTCATCCCTCTTAAAATAAAAACAATTTATGTTGAGGGCACTTCCAGGTGCGTTAGCAGTCAGGGGAAGATTGTCTTTGAGGGGCATTGTGACTGATACCTACTGCCCAGTGTATGGCTCCAATCAGGAAACTATATTTCATGTTTTCTTTCATTGCAGAGTGGCTCGAGATACGTGGGGGAGATAATCATTTCCACTTCATCTAGCCGATTTTTCCATAAACTCATTCTTCCTCAACTACCATCATTTACTCGCATGCAGCAAGAAGCAGGATATGCATGAGAGGCTCCAATTCCATGGATCCTTTGAAAATTTTGGAAAACTCGAAATGCTTTCTACTTTTAGAAAACTCCATCTGACACTGAATCAATCTTCTCTAAGGTGTTATTGGTTTATATATTTTGATTGATTTAGAAATTCATATAGTATTTATAAATCCAAGTAAAATATGCAAATCCGGAGGTTTTTCCTCGGATCTGAGTCTTTGTATTTTTAACTAAAAAATCCAAACAAATCCATTCAAATTCATTATAAAATCAAATATATTAGTAAATCCGTACGATTGAATAACACTTGATTTGATACAGAATTTATAAATCATTAAACCAATAACACATGATTTTAATACAGATTTGAAAATCATACAACCAATAACACTAAATTTAGTTCGGATTTTCAAATCCATTAAAATACGACAACCAATAACCCCTACTAAGGTTTCAGAAGAATTTAGGTTGTATATGCATAATGGAGAAACCAGTTAGAAGAACCATGCATCAATGACAGTGCACCTCCATTATTAATCACATTTAAAGCAGTCGCCAACGTCATCCGTATACAAACAGTCAACCTGCTATAGCGGAGGCTTAAACATACATTATTAGGGTTTAAATGTTATATGATTATATCCTAAATCTTACATCACAAATGGTATATTCTTAAGATTTATTAGAAAAATAGATATCGCACAAATTGATCCAATAATCTATTTTTATTAATTTCTTTTGTTCCCTTTTATAAGAAATGAACCGGAACTTTATGTCACACTAAATAAGAATATGCATATATACACATAAAATATTTATTCAGAAATGATAACATATGAATGTAAATTTTTATTTTATATTAAAACATATATATGTGGGATTATCTAAAATTATATATTTCAAAAATCTCAGTTAATTAAATATTGAAAACCTTTAAATAATTTTTTGTATGAATATGAGGTTTTATTCGGCATGATGAAACTATTAGTAATGGGTTTATCACATTCCATAAATACCTTTCTACATTAAAATTTGACTTATGTAAACAAAGGAAAGTCGGGAAAGAAAATGAAGTCGCTTGGGAAGAAATATTGTTAAACGAAGAAAAAAAAAACTAGGAAAAAATCAAAGAAAACCGACATCAAACATGTATAAATTTGTAGGGATAATTTGAAAAATACCTTATTTAGGATTTGAAATTTGATAATTGCATTTTCTATTTCAACTTTTGAAAAATACACTTTCTTAATTATGATTTGACCTTTTTACCCAAGATATAATTCGAAATTAATATACAAATTCGAAATTAATAAAATAATATCATTAAAATTAGATAGATATGTGTATTGAGATAAATATGTTATTTTACCTCCTGCTCTTGTATTCACCATGAATTTCCATGATCCTTTATTCATCTTCCACTCTCCCAACACTCCTGCCAAATGCAACATGATTTTCCTAAAAGAAAAAAAAACCAGATTTGTCAGAATAAAAGAGAAGCAGAATTAGAAATCTGATTGATGAATCAACAAACCTCTTGAGATGAGAGGAAGAATCTGTTCAACTAGAGAGAAAGAATTTTTTTTTTCAGAAATAGAATGAATACGAAGAAGACGAGAAGACGAGACCGTCTTGCGTTCTTTAATTTTTTTTCAAAATAAAAAAAAATAAATTTAAGATATATTAAAAAGATATGGGAAAAATATTGTGTAGTATATTTAAAAGATATTCCCTATTCTCTAACGATTTTATTTAAAAAATTGTTTTAAAAAATTGTTTAATAAGAATTGATAAATATTAAAATTGGACAATTTGGTAAATTTATATATAGATAAGTGTATTTTTCAAAAAGCTTAAAAAGGGTGTATTTTTCAAATAATATTCTTATGGAAGTGCATTTATCCAAATTTTCCCAAATTTGGTACCCTGTGCAAAAAGAATATTTTAAACGGAAAATTTGGAGAAATACATTTAAATAAACTTTAAATTTGAAAACTGCACTTTTGTATATAAAAATTCACTAAATTATCCGATTTGAATATTTAATATCATTATCAATTTTTATCATCAGAATTTATTTAATATTTAAATAAACAGTTTCAACAAGAATATAAATTTTTTAAAAAATCTTTATGATATATAAAAAAATATCTTAGTTTTTTAATTAAAAAAGAACAAAACTCTCAAATTCACCTCTATTATTAACACCAATCAAAGTGCCACGAAGGAGAAAAACGAATATTAAAACTTAAAAAAAAAAAAAATAGCTTTAAAAAAATAAAAGAACGTCGCCTGTTAAAGGAGTCGATGGCTTCCTTCATCGCCACAGAGAAGATGGAAGCTGTGTTTGTCAAGTTGAGTCTCCAATTCTATGCCTTCAAATCGAATTTTGATTTCTTCTCCAATCCAAATCAAGCCATGTCCGTCTGGTTGTACAAACATACCATGACTTACGTACTTCAAATCTAGCCATGTATGTCCGGATATCGGATTAGTGTCAAAGGGGTTTGTCAAAGAGAAAACTTCAACCACATAAGCTGTCCGCCACACTACTCCGAAGAGGTTGATGTTGAATTTTCCAGGGAATGGTATGTTTACTGAATATTCAGTGTGATGAACTTGTTGTCAAGCCAGTTTCTACTCCCACAAAGCTTGCTCTTTTCATAGCTTTGTTCTCTGCTGGGCTTGATCTCAATGTGTCCTGCAAAAAGTATCAAATTTTCACCAGTTATTGACAATGACAATCAATTCTCATGTGTTTAACTTAAATCCAACATACGTGTACGTACCAATTGTATCCACCGGCTGAGAAAGGATGTGACTCGTACTTGTCACCGTTGTCTTTGACCAGTTTGGACATAGTGTCAAATGACTCGAACTTCACACAGTATGTAACTGGAGGATGAGTTCTCGTCTCTTCCCTTATTGTTGCCGAGAGCTTCTTGTGATTCCTAGCAGGAACAGAGACAGAGCTCCTAATGTTACAAGGAAGTATCCCCACGTCCAACAATCCTTCTTCTATTACTGCTTCCGTCTCCATTAGGTTTTGAAAGTTGTAGTAAAGTTTTGCAAATCTTACTACTTCCACAATGAAAACAAGACAAAAGAAGCAGTAGACAAATATTGTTCCATAGTTTGTATTTTTTTTCTTTTCTTCGGTAAACTTTTTCTTTAGTTAACTGCGACGGCAACGTTCTTTTTTTTTAAAGCTATTTCCCCGTTTTTTTAAGTTTTAATATTATTTTTTCTCCTAATCCTACATGACACTTTGATTGGTGTTAATAATAGAGGTGAATTTGAGAGTTCACCGTAGACGGTGAACCCAAGTTTTGTTAAAAAAATAATAATCTAGAGGTGTCTTGTCTGCTTCAAAAACAAATCATTGCTTTTATTCATATAGTACTCGAACTTTATGAATCAAAGAAGATCAAGTATAAAGAATAACTCTCTTTATTAATGCTCAAGAAACTAACTCAAAACTTAAGCTCTCTTAATCTCTATCAACTCACAAGTTATGCAACATGTTTGCATCTTCTTATATAGAGATTTATAATTCCTAATTCTAATAGGTAATACAATTAGATAACTCCTAAATATTAGTATTCATATATATCCATAACTAGGTAGGATTAGGATAATGACTTCTAGCTCAAGCAATCTTCAAGCTTAATCCAACAATTCAGATGTTTGTTTCTTCATCTACGTCAAGTGTAATTCAATTTAGTAATTAATTGACGTTTTCTTCCAATTCTGTCATACACAGATGAAAGTAATCTCAAACAAAAACTTTTTTTTTTTAATTTCAAACTGTTGTTATGGATTTGTTCTTCATCTGCCTTTCCTTTTCCATTATTTTCTTCTTCTTTTTTAACGCTTTGTGTTATTGAATAAACTTGTAAAGTTCATACGTACATACCCAAAGGCCAACACGAACAAATGCAGAAAAATAAAAGTTGCAGATGATCAAGATACCAGTAGGAATCATATGACAGAGAAACTCCAGGGAGTAAAAGAGAACACCTCAGTAAACCAACAAAAAAAAAAAGAAGAGGAAGAGGAATTCGATTATCGTAAACCAGAGTTGCATAATAATTTGCAGGTAAAAATCATCCGAATTAATATTCATTTAATTTTTGTTTCCTTCGTTAGTAGTAGTTTTAAGGAGTTTTATTTTCTCTTTTATTTTTTCTTAGGGCTTTGCTATTGACAAATGACAAAAGACAAAATTAGGAGTGTTGTGTGACGAGCTTAAAGATAACGTAAGGTGCAAGCTATTAATGTATTTGATTCATTGATGATAAGAACTGATCCACGTATATCATATTATCCTGTTGACATAAGAACCTACTTGGTTATTTCACTAACCAGACGATCTCCAGCATCAGAAAATGATTTTAGAAACATGAGGTAAAAAGCTATTCTAATCCTAATTGCCACGAACGAGAATCCTCGCCCATCTCACTCCCTCTTTTGTCGCTTCCCCTTACATTTTCTTTTGTTCAAACCTCGAGACAGTTTCATTTCGATTCAAGCCTCTCTTACGAAGACTATACAGTACTTGAAGTCAGAGCTCAAACTTTCATTATCCTCAAACACTTCGAAATGACTATTTAGTTGCTCAGTTTCATGGAACCAAGCCCTCAACAACAATGATTTTTTTCTTGGATCGTACATCACAATCTTGAATACAAACGGGAAACTTTACCTCTCTAGTCCCTATTGACCTTGAAAACAATAAAAGTCGATCAACTCTACATTTGTCACGCAAAGCAAAAAACGAAGAGCAACAAAAATTTGCGTGGTGGGTTTACATATACAACTGGATCTTCCAACTAATAAAAGAAACATATTTTACCTCAGTTCTCCAAGATTAAAACGTAGGCATGATAACCAGTCAGTCGATCATCCACAAAGTTTTAAATGTCCCATGTAAATATCCATAAATCCAAAAAGATTGCAAGAAAGAAAAGAGACGTGTATGCACTTATTTCCATGGCAGGAGTTGTCGAGGAAGAAAGAAGCAGAATTTTGAGAAACTTTCCATTTCCTGAAGGAAAGCTCTATGTTCGCTACCTAGGTCTCCCGTTGATGACTAAAGCAATGAGCAAGCAAGACTATGTTCCTTTGGTGGAAAGAGTTCGTAGCAAGATCAGCACCTGTCGATTCCTCTCTTATGCCGGTCGGCTTCAGTTGATCACTCATGTGCTTATGAGTATAGTAAATTTCTGGGCTGCGGTTTTCAGGCTCCCTAGCAAGTGTATGAAGGAGATAGAACAACTTTGTGCTTCTTTTCTTTGGTATGGGCCTGTACTTAAGACCAAGGTAGCGTGGAGGGATATCAGTAAACCAAAAAATGAAGGTGGTTTGGGGATAAGAAATCTGAAAGAGGTCAATAAGGTCTATGGGTTGAAGATTATCTGGAGGTTGTTGTCTGGAGATTCGCTCTGGGGTAAGTGGATTAAGTTCTATTTGCTTAAGAAGAAGAGCTTTTGGGAAGTAAATTCTAAGAGTCAAGTTGGTTCCTTGAGATGGAGGAAGATATTGAAGATGAGAGTTGTTGCAAAAAACTTCTATCATAAGGAAGTGGGTAATGGACGTCATACTTCGTTTTGGTTTTGGTTTGATAAGTGGTCTGGAAAGGGAATGCTGTTTGATCTTTTGGAAGATAGAGGCATTATTGATACGGGTGTGAGGAAAGAAGCCACTTTAGAGGAAGTCGTTCGGTGTATAAGGAGAAGAAGAAAGCACATAAATGTAATTCTTAATGAAATAGAAGCTGAGCTGAGATTGGTAAAGGAGAAGATGAGATATAATCTGGAGGATGTTAATAAGTGGAAAGGGAAGTCAGGATTCAAAAAGAAATTCTCAACTCATGAAACTTGGTTGCTGCTTAGAGAAACTTATGGTCAATGTCCTTGGGCAAAAAGTGTTTGGTTCTCTAAGGCGACGCCAAAGTTTACGTTCATTACTTGGCTAGCATTGTTAAATAAACTTGCTACAATAGACAAAGTTGCTAGATGAAGTTTGGGAGTTAATACAACATGTGTGCTTTGTAAGAATGCAGCAGAGACTAGAGACCATTTATTCTTCGAATGTGCTTACTCTTCTCAGCTTTGGGAGCATCTCACTCTTGGTATTCTTCGAAGTGCTCACTCTAATGATTGGGCTGCTATTGTGTCGCTGATATCAGACAATTCTAGGGGTGTGAAGAGCACTTTTTGTGTGAAATATTCATTCCAAGCTGTTGTTTACGCGCTTTGGAGGGAAATGAATAGGATTAAGCACGGTGAGAAGCCTATGGCCATTACTATGCTACATAAGCTTGTTGATAAAGGGGTAAGGAATAAGCGTAGCCTGGTGAAAATGCAGAAGGGGAGGAGTATGGCTGATGGTCTCCAATTTTTGTTTGGAACTAGAGTAGAAATTTTCATATTTGGAGTTTGTGTTTTCTTGAGATAGAAGTTGAGAAGTAGTAGTTCTTTTGAAAATGTCTACACTTTGATGTAAAAAGTTTTTTTTTGGTAAATAAAATTTAACATTCATTCAAAAAAAAAATGTTCTACAAAGAAGGAAGTGACGCGAGAGCCAAACGCATATGGATGTTAAATGATTTCTCCTTGTAGACATTTGAATCCTCCTAAGCTCCATATTCTTATTTCTTGTTTTCACATCACTGAATACGTAAGCACTAAAACCGAGTGTTCTTCAATTTTTTTAAAAAATAAGTGTATACAATTCTTTGATTACGTTACTAATACTTTTCTTTTTCGTCGAAGTAGCAATACTTGAATCCAATGGTAATGGTTTTCCATTAATTTAAAAAACAATTTGTTAATATATGAGAAATTTGCTAATTTGGAATGACTTATCTTAGCTATTGTCCCCTTAAAACAAAATCAACTTTTGGCAGTTTTTGACTATGACTATCCTTACACTTTGTAAAAATTCATATAAATTAATTGAAAAGCAAAAAAAAAAAAAAAAAAAAACAGAACACGATCTTAACATACATGAGTACTTATGAAAAATATATTGGTGAAAAAATTATGTTTGATAGAGGAATTTCAATACCTCCCTAAAACTGGTAGAAGATCTGATCTTCCATCTACGGTGAAATAGATGGTAGAATCTGCTAAGAAAACTATAATCTACTGGAGTTAGAAAACGTAACTTGCCAAATTTTCATCCATCTACCATGGTAGAAAAAACAATCTACTATTCCTACTACTTTCTAAAAAATAGCAGATCCGGTGGTCTTCTTCTTAGTCTTTCTTCTACTACATGTAGTTTCTACATTCTGCTAATTTCGCTTTTAACTATTGTCGGTAGAATGTTTGATCTACGTTGTCTTCTATATCTTTCCACTGGTAGAATCCCGTTTCTGCCAAATTTGTTTCAAAATTCCGAAAATTAAGGCCAAAAATGGTTAGTAGATATTTGAAGGATCTTGAAAGTATTTTCTTTACTTTTTTAATTTTTCTTACCAAATATTGACTGCAAATCGTTTTTGGAAGTCTTCTTCCTCAACGATCTCTTCTATGTTTCTTCTCCTTTGTGTTTTGTCAATCTAGTTTACTAAGATGCATATCTATTCTTTTTGTGGTTTGTGGAACTCATCAGTTAGAAAGGGATGGAGTTTTCTTGCTGATAAAGCAAAAGGAGGTAGGTTACTGAATTCGGATGGAAGTTCAACCATTGAGAAGCTAAAGTTGATGGTTTCTGATGACTTTGGAATCGATCTAACCCTGGTCAATCTCGAGTTAAGCTACTTACCTTCTGAGTTGATTAATACTCTTGAGTCTCCTCCGGTTATCATCAGCAACGACCGGCAAGTTAAAAAATTTCTAACCTATGTGAGGACCAAACCTTCCACGCGCTTGTGTGTGTGTCTTCAGTCAAAGGATGAGAATCTCAATAGGGAGGCACATGTAAACTTGAATAACCAAGCATTTGGTGCGGCCATAATGGAGGGACATACGAATGAAAATTCAGATGTGAATTCTGGTGAAACCAATTTCGACGAACAAGACATTGAGCGGGATGAAAGTGATGATGAAAAGATGTGTGACATAAAGGGAAGCAAGGGACATAATGTACGATTTGCTTTGTTGGATATTGTGAAGAAGGGTCAACATTTTAGCAATAAAATGTTACTAAATGCGACATTCGAAATCTGTGCAATGAAACATAATTTCGACTATAAAGTCGTCAGATCGGATACCAAAATTTGGTATATTCGGTGTGCAGATGAAGATTGCAGCTGGCGAGTTCGTGCAGAAGGGTTAAAGGGTTCTTCATATTTCATTATCAGAAAATATGTTGCTGAACATTCATGTGCTCCATCAGCAAGGAACAAATCTGTAAGGACAGCTTCAGCAAAAAACAATTGGTAATCTGATTATGCATAAGTACGATGGTGTGAAGGCGGGGCCAAAATGTAATGATATCATTGAGCTTATGCGTGGTGAGCATGGGATCAAGGTGTCCAAGTCTTTAGCGTGGGATGCGCGTGAGTATGCTATCAACACAATGAGAGGCATTTCCAGAAACAGGTTATGCGAAGATTCCCAAATACTTGTACATGATGAAGGAAGCTAATCCTGGGTTACATACATCTTACGAAACTGACAAGGATGGGAGATTCTGATTCCTTTTCATCTCATTTGGGCAGTGTGTCAGAGGTTTTTACAGAGCCATTCGAAAAGTTATTGTTCTCGATGGGACGTTTTTGAAGAGCAAATTCAAAGGTGTTTTACTAGTTGCTACTGCTTTGGATGGAAACTCAAATTTATATCCACTTGCATTTGGAGTTGTTGACTCAGAGAATGACCTCTCGTGGAACTGGTTTATGAGACAACTTAAAGTGGTTATTGCTGATGAGCAGAGTTTAGCTTTTTTCTTTGATAGGAATACCTCACTTGGTAAAGCTATTGCAAACGTGTACCCTCAATCTCATCATGGAATTTGCATTCACCACTTGCTGAATAATGTTGTAACTTATTACCATGGGAAAGGTTTGGTTGGTTTGGTTGCAAAGGTTTCTAAAGCTTATCGAGTTGCTGATTTTTAAAAGATTTTTACAGATATTTGCTCGATTAGTCCTGCGATTGGAAAATATCTAATAGAAGCTGATGTGAGAAAGTGGGCTCGCTGTCAATTTCCTGGTTTTAGGTTTGATATTAGGACCAATAATCCTGCTGAATCGATGAATTCTGCATTGTGTTCGCCAAGGGAGTTTCCGATCATTCCTCTACTGGACAACATAAGGGAAATCATGACTCGATGGTTTTTTGAACGGAGAACTCTGAGTTCTAAGAATTCAAAGCCATTGACCACATCTGTGGAAAAGAAGATTGATAGAAGGATTCAGAAGGGAAAGACGTTTGCAGTTTACCCGACTAACGATTACCAGTTTCTGGTTCGTGGAGACAAAATTGAATGTATGGTTGATTTGGTGAGACGCACATGTTCTTGTGGAAAATTCGACTTGTTAAAGATCCCATGCAGGCATGCCATAAAATTCGGTTTTAGTGTAGGCAGACAAGTTCACAGTCTGACTGACGAGAAGTACACAACCTCTTCTTGGATCTCAGTTTACGAGGAAAGCATAAATCCGATAAGTGTTCCTGGAGATGCATGGATTGTCCCAGAACATGTGGAGAAGGCAAAATTTCTTCCTCCAGAGAGTAGAAGAGCAGCAGGAAGGAGAAAGAAACGAAGATGCAAGACAGTTGAAGATAAGATTCGTTCACAAGGAAGTAAAGGTTCCACAAAAGGTTCCACAAAACGCAAATGCAGTAGGTGTGGGATTGAAGGGCACAATAGGTCGACTTGTGATAGAGCAATATAGACCTCTCGAATTTATTTGTCTTTGGATGTTTGTTTTACTTTGGATTTGAGTTTCTCTTTGTTTGATCATTGACTCAAAATATCGAATGGGATTTGAGTTTCACTTTGGATTTTAGAGTTTCTTTGTTCTATCGATGACTTAATATAGCTTTTTCTGCAAAATGATAAGAATTTTATTACTAACTTTAATCTGAGTTACAAACCCTTTCGAAAAGCCATTGAATTATGGCTACACAACCTACATCTACCCTTTCTTCTGTCTTCTTCAAACACTTTTTCAAATCATCAATCTCTTCTTCAATTAGAGCTTGTTGTGCATCAACCCTACGAAGTTCATCAAACATAGCTTCATCAACCCACTTAAACAGATGGTCTTCTTTCTTCCTCTAAATCAAGACAAAAAAACGTAAATCTATATCAGAAACAATTAACATTCATGGAATAATCTGAGTTCAAAAATGTAAATCTAAATCATAAACCTTTAACCCTATCTCGCATCTGTAAAAACGTCTATACGGGTTCTAATCTGTCTTCGAAAAGTATGTCACAATCCCTTTGCCACACCAACATCTGGATGGGATTCCATCAATTGATCTTCTTTGCGACGTCATATCGAGAATCTAAGAGGAAAGGGTAAACAACTTTAACGGAGACAGAGTACTTTGACTTCATTTCAGGTATGGGGTTTACTTAAGGTATAGATATGATCTTAGGGTTTAGGGTCTACTTAGGGTATATATACGATCTTAGGTTAAGGGTCGTGTACTTATAGTTCAGATATGATATTAGGTTTAGGGTCTACTTAGGGTATAGATACAATCATAGGTTTAGGGTCTACTTAGAGTATAGATACTGTCCAATAACATCCAATAATATCCAATAAAATCATAAAAGAGTACATAATCTAAACAAGCTCCACAACATCAGAAGTTATTGTCTTCGGAGGTGTGTACTTTGACATTCGCAACATCAGCTCGGGATTGTTTGCAGCTTCCCAAAGATCATATGCAATATTATGTCTGGCTTCATGAATGTTGTCGTCGTTCACCAGTGTGAAATCCAAGCCTAGAGCGTGACACTCGATGAATTTCAGTGCATAAACTCCACAGTCACTACTACTCTTGTTTATGAATGGCACTGGCACGTACACGACTTTATATTTAACGACGTTGAGATGCTTCTTTTTCTCAGCTGACTGGACAGCTTTTACAATCCGAGGGATAAAATTCGCAAAAAGCTCCACATCTTTATGGTGTTTCAATCCGGCACAATCAAAAACTTCAATCGTTCGAGTAACGAAATTAACGCACATAGAGATCCAGTGGTTACCGTGGACAAAAACAGGAACATACATACGGCTGACGTCCACATCCCACACAAGTCCCGTTCTTCCATGAGGAGGAAGTTGACCTGTCCCGTAGTCGTGTAGCAACCCTTCTACTTTAAACTTAGTCTTGTCCTTTTCAAAAGTGGCGTATGAACACTTCATTTGGTTACTGAAAACGCAGCTCATGAAAGCGACCTTGTTTGCCTTCCATCTTCCCAATGTTGTCCTCTCCCGGGATAAGAATAACATGACATCAATTTTCTGAAAAAAATCTTATTACCTTCTACACACGACCTAAAAGAATAAAATATAAAGTACAGAGTTATATTTTCTTACATAGTTCTCTAACCACTCTGTAGGTCCAACTATACGTGCTGACATCTCTTTTGTAAACATTGAAGGTCCAATCTGAAGTTCCCTGTGATTAATATCCCGAAGATATCAGCTACTTTGCTATTAAAAACTTTAAAAATAAGGGAAAAGGGAAAAACTCACATGGAAGTTAAGGACCACTCAACGAGTTTGACCCAAGATTCTTCGGGGACGAAAACCAAGGAGTAATCCTTATCTTTTACACGATCGTCAGGCAAATCTCTGTCCCGTAAAAATGGCAGTGAGGTTTCCTTGGGCTTGAATGAAGTCAGTGGGGTTTCCTTGGGATTCAATGAAGTCAGTAGGGTTAACCATTCCATTGGGTCATCAACCTTTGCTTTTTGGGATGGATCGAATCCTTTCACATATGAATCTTGTATAAGATTTCCCATTGTCTTCCATAAATAATCTTGTGTATCCATCTCTAGATCAATGTTAGACGATTGGGAGACAGATACATTATGCAAATTCCCATGAATCTCAGACATTTCTACATCGTCTAATTTTTCATCCTGTTAATAAAACAACCCAAAACAAAATTAATACACGACCGTGAATATCATACAATCAAAGCGGCACAAAATATTACAGACTTGTGTTTGAGAAAGGTATTCACTTAGCTAAAATATTACAACATGTTACGCAACATTACAAACGGAACTTCATTTCTTGTTTACCTTTCTTTTAGAACGAGGGCTAGGCATTGCCAAAGGTTGGGGCCTCTCGGATGCAGGGACATCGTTTCTTGAAACTATAGCTGCTGCCACTGTTTGCTTGAGCTATGCAATCTCACTGTCAAGCTTGTCATAGCGATGATCCACATGCTTCTTAACCTCTTCCTTCATTGAGTTGAAGGAGGTGTTGAACAATCCCGTAATAAAAATCTTCGTTTGATCATCGAGACCAGTGTTCTGTTCTGCCGCGCGTTGGCAAAGTAGTTGTCTCTTCCTAGACTCACAACCGGGATCCTTTGCGTTCCTCGTGACCCTTCTTTTAGCTACAGGTTCAACCTGTTCTTCTTTTTCAGATACTTCTAGTTCACCTTCCACGGCAACCTCATCTTTCCCATCTATCTGATCTTGACTAGCTTCCACAGCAACATCAACCTTCTCATGTAGCTGATCTTGAGTCCGCATATCTTCCTCAACTTGCCAAACGAATTTGCTCCAATCAAATTTTGCATTGATCAAGGAAATAATTTTGTCAACTCGTTCATCTTTCTTCTCATCATCCCTTTTGAATCTCACACTAGCAACGACATCATTGTTTCCGGTATCAGATATGAATGGAAACACAACCGCTTTCTGTAAATACAAAAACAAAGAACATCAGTATTTATAAGTTATGAACAAGTAAATAAATTTGATGTTTATGTTCACCTTTCCAAGTGCAGTCTCTAGAGCAGTGATATCATGATAAGAAACCTTTCCATTTCCATACAGTTCTTTCCATACAGTTCTGACATCTCACACTGGTTATGCCTTCCTTGTACTTTTGACCCAGCAAAGTCCCAATGTCTGGAATCGCCTCCATAAGCCAAATCTGTAGGGCATAGGAGAATCCATCTAATACATAACTGTTCTTCTTCAACTTGAACCTTGCTTTCTTTATGGAATCCAGAAGCAGATCGTAGGCATGAAGACCCCACGGATACTTCCTCAGTTTATCAAAATCCATCACTAATTTTATGTATGCATGAGGGATATTGATCTTCTCATCCTTAGTCATCAGAAAACAAATAACACAAAGGTAGACTAGTCTGACCCTGTCCACACGCGACCAGTCCTTGCACTCCGTAAGATGCTTCAGCCTAATTGTCTTCATGTCTACTTCTCCATTTTGCTTCAGCAAAGTGTCCCAAAACCCCCTTATCATTTCTCAAAGCTTCAAAATCAGTGTCTTTGTCTGCTTCACATTTGAGACCTGTCACAGCGTAGAACTCTTGCATAGAAAACCGAAGAGGCTTTCTAGCAAAGCTAAACCATAACTCGTGACGCTTTGAAATGTCTAGCATTTTGCAGATGAAGCTGTGAATAACCTTCCCTGAGTATAGAGTTCATGCTCATTAATAGCCAAAATCGGACCAAATACAAGGTCTCTCAAAACTTCATTATACTCATCCTCAAGTTGCTTCTTCAGTAGCCCCAGAACTGTCAACCTACAAGTGTTGTTAATCTTATCAACATGATGCTCAGCCCCTGCTTCAGCTATGAGTTTTGGAAGCTCAATTTCCATTCCTGTTAACCACAAAAACACACGGTTACATGTCTATTCACAAAAGCACACGGTTACATTTCTCCACATCATGCGCAAAACATAATCACACAAAGGTGCAATAAGGTTAGATCATTGATGAACTTAAATCAGTTTCTTACATCGAATATATGTTCTAATCAAACCCATTTTCTATTTCTAAAGCATGTACATAAACAAAATCAAAAAAATAAAAATTGGGGATCTCAAAACCCTAACCTTCAATTACAAAAGGATTAATGGTGTTTGAGGAAGGACAAAAGGAGTAGAGCTATTGGTCACAAACGCGAATGATTATCTTGTTCTGGCGCCGTTTATCGTCGCGTTTTTCGTCGGCGGAGAGAACAAGGTCAGTGCTTTTGTGAAACCGCAAGGATAACGAGCTGAGATGGAAGAAGAAACAGAGAAGAGTGAAAATGAAACAGAGAAGGGTTCGCCGGCGCTTAAGATTTCATGCCGGAGAGCAAGAGGCCGGGGAGAAGATGACGACCAAGATCGCCATAGGTTACGGTGTGAAGAAGAAAATGGTTTAGTTTTTTCTATTTTTTACCTTTGTTGTTTCTACCTTATGTAAAAATAATATTTAAAAAAATATTAATTAGAATTGTTTTATCTTAAGTTTTCTAGTTAGATAATTATAGAGGGATTTTCGTATTAACACTACCTAATAGTTCTAAGGGGACAATATTCTCAAAAACAATTATAAAGGGGACAATAGTTCTGTGTTTTGGTTCCAAATTAGCAAATTTTCCTTAATATATCTTCAATTTTAGGAAAATGATTTGATAGCACAATGAGTCAGCGATCGTCGACGTGTACCCAAATTATAGGATAAGTATGACACACGTATTTAGATTTATCTGGAAGTTATGTTTTATATAACATTTTTTGTAAATTATCATAATTAGAATGTATTGATTTGGTATTTTGTTTTTTCTACATTTGCTTATTATTCTCCTAATATTGAAGATTTAATTTTGATAGTTTAAATGGAAACTTAACATTTGCAGAAGCGAATCCATCAACTTTGGAAAAAAATCTTAATATAAAATTTGTTTTCTAATCTTGAAATATAATTTCTTTTTTTTATAAGAATATTTAAAGGTTAATACTGTTAAAATAAGCTTAGCTTTGCACTATGTTATTATGAAACAAATCCATTTGTAGGATAATATCTACATATATATTTTCCAAATATTTCCTAGTTTGTTTTTTTCATTTTCATTTTTATTAATCATTCACTGGAACTATCAATATTTACAAGGTCTTTTTGTTTAGGGTTGTCAAGACTCTATATATACCAGACAATAGTGTGTCAAAATTCACACACTCATAAACAAAAGAAAAATCTAAAACAAATATAATAAGAAAATGTCTGCAAAACAGATCCTCCAAAAGTTCGACAAGAACAACGACGGCAAGCTCTCACTGGAGGAGTTCCGTGAAGCGGCTCTTGCTTTCTCTAAGAACATTCCTGATGAAGAAATCACAAAGATGTTCAAGGAATTTGACGTGGATGGTGACGGTGAGCTTGACGCTGACGAGTTTACTTTGTGCATTAATAACATGTTGAAGGAAGCTTTTGATTTTTGTGATACTGATGGTGACGGAAAGGTAACAGCAAGTGAGTTCCATGCGGCCATGACTGGGCTTGGGGAGGACTTCACAGAAGAAAAATGTGCAGAGATGGTTCAAGCCGTGGATGCAGATGGTGATGGTTATGTTAGCTTTGAGGAATTTATGGCTATGATCATTGGCGAGTTTAAGAAATGAAGGATGACTGGTCTGCTTGTTTAGTAACTATGTTTGCTTATCCTTATTGATGTGTATTGTCATCGGTTCAGAGATTTCTCGACCGTGTCTTGTCTTTAAAAATAATTTCAAGTGCATGCTGTTAAATACTGCACTTGCCAAATGTCATGTGGGTATTTAGCAATGATTATTGAAATCTAAAATAATTTTTGTTAAACATAAAATCAACTGAAGAAAATGTTTATATACAAAGCCGAAAAATATGTTTATGTACAAAGTCTAAAAATTGCGACCTATTAGTTTGTGCTCGGTGTAATATAAGAGGATCTCCGAGATATTTATAACTGGTATAAGAACATTTTGCAAGACATTATATCAGAAACTCAAAGAGCCTTTGTTTCGGGTGAGATTGATCTCCGACAACATTTGATTTAGGCCTGGGCATAATATTCGTAACCCGAAATCCGAACCGAACCCGAACCGAAAAACCCGATTCGTATCCGGTCCAAAATGTAAAAAATATCCGAATGGATCTTGTAAGGTGGTACAAAACATATCCGAACCCGAAGTGTTAATAACCGAACCCGAACGGGTAACCCGAAAAACTGAAAAAACCGAAAAATCCGAAAAAATATCCGAAGAAACCGATCCGAATGTCCAAAATAATATACAATATAATTATATGAAACATGAATATATACTTCAAATATTCAATTTTATATTTATTTTGATATGTTATCTAACAATAAGTATTTAAAATTTAAATAACTACCTTAAATACTTAATTATATATTTCTTATGTTTTACTTTTAAATTTTAGATTTTATTTCAGATATATCCGAACCGATCCGATATAACCCGAATCCAAATGATATATGATTACTTTATGGGTTCTATGATGTGATACAAAACCGACCCGAACCCGATGTGTTATATCCGAACCCGATCCGTACTTGCAAATTTACTAGAATGAGACCTAGGAGGTGTTATAAAAAAGAACCGAAATCCGAAAAACCCGATCCGAATGCCAACGGGTACCCGAACGCCCAGGCCTAATTTGATTGCTCGTGAAATAGTTTAAAGTCTCCGGACAAATGATATAGTATCTGATGGTTTTATGGAGGTTAAGATAGACATGTCCAAAGTCTATGACCGGATGGAATAAGATTTCTTGGAGATACTAATGGAAAAATGGGATTTGATCGTGTTTGGATTAGATGGATCATGTCTTGCCTGATCTCAATGTCACTTTCAGTCCTCATGAATGGGAACTCGCATTCATCAAAACCGAGTGTAGTATTAGACAAGGTGATCCTCTCTCTCGCCATTCTTTTTGTGTCTTGTGCGCAGAAGCTTTAGTAAGTTTCCTTAATGTCAATGAATCATCGGGTTCCCTTCATGGTATCAAGTTGGCTATCTAAGTTGGCTATCTCGGGCCTTCTGTCCACCAGCTCCGCTTTGAAGACGACATTCTCATGATGTGTATGTTGTCTCAAACGTTATAGCGAGGTTTCTGGTCAGGTCATCAATCTCCTAAAACATCCGGTAATGTTGGATGCAAAAGTGCCAAAAAATACAAAGGAAGAGATTAAACATGTCATTGGAATAAAAGCAAAGGGTAGTGAAAGCTTATACCTAGGTCCCCCATTGTGTTTTAGTGGATCAAAGAGGAAGGTACTGAGTTTTATCTGAAAAAGTTTCAGAGAAAAATCCAAGGAAGGTTTTCTAAGTCTCTATCTCAGAGAGGTAAATAAATTCCTTTCAAATCAGTGGATTTTGCGCTTCTAGTGTTTGTAAATTCGTGGTCTTAAGCTCCCTAAGGATGTGTGCTCCAAGCTTACTAGCGCGATGATTAAGTTTTGGTGCAACAATGTCGAAAGAGATCCCTTGAGTAGCCTGAAAAAACTATGCAAGTCCAAAGATGTGGGAAGTTTTCCATGACATCAAATTCTTCTATCAAACTTTACTTGGTAAACAAGCTTGGCGTATTTGGGACAATCTAGAATCTTTGATGGATGATGTACTTAAACACTAATACTTAGTCAACTGTTCTTTCATGGACTGGTGTTTAAGTATATGGCCGTTCCTATGTGTGGCATAGTGTCCTCCATAGTCGTGAACTCATAAAATAAGTATTGGTGTAAAGGAAGAAAATACGAAGGTCTGGTTAGATAATCGTGACACTATCCCTCACACAACACATTACTAGCATGATGCCAATGTGGACATGAATCTTTAGGTTGCTGATCTCATTGATGATCCATCTCATTCATGGAACATGGACCGTATCAGACATATCATTAGTGAGGAAGATGTCACCTTAGTTATAATACAGTAATCTCCCTTTCGCATGAGGACTCTTTTGTTTGGGGTATCGCAAGCTTTGAAGCTACACAGCAAGGAGTGGATATAAGCTGGTAAAACTGTGAATGACCTTCGCTTCCCCCCCTCCCCAACCAAATCAGCTTCATCCCTCTTAAAATAAAAACAATTTATGTTGAGGGCACTTCCAGGTGCGTTAGCAGTCAGGGGAAGATTGTCTTTGAGGGGCATTGTGACTGATACCTACTGCCCAGTGTATGGCTCCAATCAGGAAACTATATTTCATGTTTTCTTTCATTGCAGAGTGGCTCGAGATACGTGGGGGAGATAATCATTTCCACTTCATCTAGCCGATTTTTCCATAAACTCATTCTTCCTCAACTACCATCATTTACTCGCATGCAGCAAGAAGCAGGATATGCATGAGAGGCTCCAATTCCATGGATCCTTTGAAAATTTTGGAAAACTCGAAATGCTTTCTACTTTTAGAAAACTCCATCTGACACTGAATCAATCTTCTCTAAGGTGTTATTGGTTTATATATTTTGATTGATTTAGAAATTCATATAGTATTTATAAATCCAAGTAAAATATGCAAATCCGGAGGTTTTTCCTCGGATCTGAGTCTTTGTATTTTTAACTAAAAAATCCAAACAAATCCATTCAAATTCATTATAAAATCAAATATATTAGTAAATCCGTACGATTGAATAACACTTGATTTGATACAGAATTTATAAATCATTAAACCAATAACACATGATTTTAATACAGATTTGAAAATCATACAACCAATAACACTAAATTTAGTTCGGATTTTCAAATCCATTAAAATACGACAACCAATAACCCCTACTAAGGTTTCAGAAGAATTTAGGTTGTATATGCATAATGGAGAAACCAGTTAGAAGAACCATGCATCAATGACAGTGCACCTCCATTATTAATCACATTTAAAGCAGTCGCCAACGTCATCCGTATACAAACAGTCAACCTGCTATAGCGGAGGCTTAAACATACATTATTAGGGTTTAAATGTTATATGATTATATCCTAAATCTTACATCACAAATGGTATATTCTTAAGATTTATTAGAAAAATAGATATCGCACAAATTGATCCAATAATCTATTTTTATTAATTTCTTTTGTTCCCTTTTATAAGAAATGAACCGGAACTTTATGTCACACTAAATAAGAATATGCATATATACACATAAAATATTTATTCAGAAATGATAACATATGAATGTAAATTTTTATTTTATATTAAAACATATATATGTGGGATTATCTAAAATTATATATTTCAAAAATCTCAGTTAATTAAATATTGAAAACCTTTAAATAATTTTTTGTATGAATATGAGGTTTTATTCGGCATGATGAAACTATTAGTAATGGGTTTATCACATTCCATAAATACCTTTCTACATTAAAATTTGACTTATGTAAACAAAGGAAAGTCGGGAAAGAAAATGAAGTCGCTTGGGAAGAAATATTGTTAAACGAAGAAAAAAAACTAGGAAAAAATCAAAGAAAACCGACATCAAACATGTATAAATTTGTAGGGATAATTTGAAAAATACCTTATTTAGGATTTGAAATTTGATAATTGCATTTTCTATTTCAACTTTTGAAAAATACACTTTCTTAATTATGATTTGACCTTTTTACCCAAGATATAATTCGAAATTAATATACAAATTCGAAATTAATAAAATAATATCATTAAATTAGATAGATATGTGTATTGAGATAAATATGTTATTTTACCTCCTGCTCTTGTATTCACCATGAATTTCCATGATCCTTTATTCATCTTCCACTCTCCCAACACTCCTGCCAATGCAACATGATTTTCCTAAAAGAAAAAAAACCAGATTTGTCAGAATAAAAGAGAAGCAGAATTAGAAATCTGATTGATGAATCAACAAACCTCTTGAGATGAGAGGAAGAATCTGTTCAACTAGAGAGAAAGAATTTTTTTTTCAGAAATAGAATGAATACGAAGAAGACGAGAAGACGAGACCGTCTTGCGTTCTTTAATTTTTTTTCAAAATAAAAAAAATAATTTAAGATATATTAAAAAGATATGGGAAAAATATTGTGTAGTATATTTAAAAGATATTCCCTATTCTCTAACGATTTTATTTAAAAAATGTTTTAAAAAATTGTTTAATAAGAATTGATAAATATTAAAATTGGACAATTTGGTAAATTTATATATAGATAAGTGTATTTTTCAAAAAGCTTAAAAAGGGTGTATTTTTCAAATAATATTCTTATGGAAGTGCATTTATCCAAATTTTCCCAAATTTGGTACCCTGTGCAAAAGAATATTTTAAACGGAAAATTTGGAGAAATACATTTAAATAAACTTTAAATTTGAAAACTGCACTTTTGTATATAAAAATTCACTAAATTATCCGATTTGAATATTTAATATCATTATCAATTTTTATCATCAGAATTTATTTAATATTTAAATAAACAGTTTCAACAAGAATATAAATTTTTAAAAATCTTTATGATATATAAAAAATATCTTAGTTTTTTAATTAAAAAAAGAACAAAACTCTCAAATTCACCTCTATTATTAACACCAATCAAAGTGCCACGAAGGAGAAAAACGAATATTAAAACTTAAAAAAAAAAAAAATAGCTTTAAAAAAAAAAGAACGTCGCCTGTTAAAGGAGTCGATGGCTTCCTTCATCGCCACAGAGAAGATGGAAGCTGTGTTTGTCAAGTTGAGTCTCCAATTCTATGCCTTCAAATCGAATTTTGATTTCTTCTCCAATCCAAATCAAGCCATGTCCGTCTGGTTGTACAAACATACCATGACTTACGTACTTCAAATCTAGCCATGTATGTCCGGATATCGGATTAGTGTCAAAGGGGTTTGTCAAAGAGAAAACTTCAACCACATAAGCTGTCCGCCACACTACTCCGAAGAGGTTGATGTTGAATTTTCCAGGGAATGGTATGTTTACTGAATATTCAGTGTGATGAACTTGTTGTCAAGCCAGTTTCTACTCCCACAAAGCTTGCTCTTTTCATAGCTTTGTTCTCTGCTGGGCTTGATCTCAATGTGTCCTGCAAAAAGTATCAAATTTTCACCAGTTATTGACAATGACAATCAATTCTCATGTGTTTAACTTAAATCCAACATACGTGTACGTACCAATTGTATCCACCGGCTGAGAAAGGATGTGACTCGTACTTGTCACCGTTGTCTTTGACCAGTTTGGACATAGTGTCAAATGACTCGAACTTCACACAGTATGTAACTGGAGGATGAGTTCTCGTCTCTTCCCTTATTGTTGCCGAGAGCTTCTTGTGATTCCTAGCAGGAACAGAGACAGAGCTCCTAATGTTACAAGGAAGTATCCCCACGTCCAACAATCCTTCTTCTATTACTGCTTCCGTCTCCATTAGGTTTTGAAAGTTGTAGTAAAGTTTTGCAAATCTTACTACTTCCACAATGAAAACAAGACAAAAGAAGCAGTAGACAAATATTGTTCCATAGTTTGTATTTTTTTTCTTTTCTTCGGTAAACTTTTTCTTTAGTTAACTGCGACGGCAACGTTCTTTTTTTTTAAAGCTATTTCCCCGTTTTTTTAAGTTTTAATATTATTTTTTTCTCCTAATCCTACATGACACTTTGATTGGTGTTAATAATAGAGGTGAATTTGAGAGTTCACCGTAGACGGTGAACCCAAGTTTTGTTTAAAAAAATATAATCTAGAGTGTCTTGTCTGCTTCAAAAACAAATCATTGA
>NW_026014063.1:0-59938 GCF_020379485.1 Brassica napus
GGGTTTGGGTTGTAAGAATGGAGTGTGTAGAAGTAAAGTCGTGTGAAATTGAGTGTGCCCCGACAGTCTCGGCCGAGCACGAATTCAGATCATAACACACACTTTAGATCCAACTTTTCTTTTGGTGTGTCGACACACTTTGGGAGAAAAGACATTTTTTTTTTTTTTTCCAACTATAGTGACATTACAATCAAATCGTGGACCAGCTTTTGAAAACAGAAAGTAAAGATTACTATAGCTATAAAGTAAAAAATGGGTTTAAGTCCCAAACTATTTGAAATCACCATTTTTAATATCCAATTGATCTTACGCAGATTTAATCATGAAACTATTGTTGACTGCGCAGAATCATAGATTAAAAAAATCAATGGTTAATTATTACATGAATTATAATTAGAAAAGGATCGGTTTGGCTTTTAAAAAACCATAAATTCTTAAAATCAAATTATGTAAGATAATGGAAGAGATTTTCGTTGAGTTTAGACGATTTTCAGTGAGAAGAGATTCTCGTTGGAGAACATAGTCTTTTCTTTAGCAACAATATTCGCTTATTCTTTCTCAGAATCACATATCATCGATTTTAGAAATTTAGGGTTTAAGAAAGCCATGCCGATCTGTTTTAATTGTAATCCATGTTTATGTTTAGTAATTAATATTTGACTTTTCTAAGTCTGAATTGCACAGTCAACAATGACTTCATGATTAAATCTGCACAAAAAATAGTTGAGCATTAAAAGTGTTGATTTCAAATATTGGAGATTTAAAAGCTCATTTTCCGATCGTGTATGATGCATATTTCATCATAAAATGAATATAAATCTTATCAAACATATATCAGCTTTTAAGATCGTAATTTAATATATATTGACTGCAGTCAATTGGTTGAGTTCATATGTGACAGAGTGTCAATCATTTAACAAATTTTAATTTTTATATTAAAATTTGTTCATTTATGAGAATCGAATCCGTTAAAAAAACTCCAACTAAAACATTTAAACTATTCGACAAAAAAAATAATAATGATATGATAGAGCATGTTATTAATAAAAAAAATTATGAGTATAGTATTACGGGTTATTCCAACAAACATGTAAAATATTATCAAATATAAAACTAATTGAGCAAAACATAAACCACATTTAAGTTAGACTTCGTTCAGGCTCCTTATTTGAACTTTTGTTTCTAATTATATCACATCATAGGTCTCATTTTAGAAATTTGTTAATACGGACCTGTTCGAATATAACATATTGGTTTGGTTCTAATATGTATCATGTCATAAAACCCATAAAGCAACTTATATCATTCAGATTCAATTGATTTGGATATATCTTATGTTAAATCCAAAATTTAAAAGCAAAACATAAGACATAGATACTTATTTATATAGAATTGGATATTTAAGGTACCTATTTAAAATTCAAATACTTATTTTTAGATATCTTTGAAAAGAAATACATAATTAAATATTTGAAGTACATATTATGTATCAAATTTATATTTGTGATTAATTGGACTTCTTTTTTTGGGTTACACGTTCGGGTTGAATAAAACATTTCAAGTTTAGATATGTTTTGTACCACCCTACAGATCCACTATGGCATTTCTAATATTTCAGACCGGGTAGGGATCGAGTTTTTGTTTGGATTCAGTTCGGACTTTGGTTTATGGATTTTATGTCCACACCTACTATAAATAAAGATAAATAAAGTTTTCAATGAAAAATTATCCGCGCTTTGGACAATGAAAAAATAAGTCATAAACTTTTTTCATGTGTGATTTTTTAATTTGGACAATCATTTATTTATTTTTTGCTAAATGTATTATATAAGACTAATAATATATAGCAATTTTAAACTACTTTATCATAATATCTTTTGATATTTTCATTTTAAATATAAGTACATTTATTTTATTTTTTTAACAAATCTGTTTAAAAAGATTTTAACAAGATCTTAATTTCAAAATCTAGTTAAATATTCCACTAACTTGAAATTAGTTGAAATACTATTAAAACATAATATATTCAGTTATCGTTTATAACAAAAAGTCTATCCAATTTTATATATTAATTGATATCTAATTAATCATATTAAAAGAAAATTATTATCTTAAGCTAAATATGATAAATTGTATTAAATGATAAATTTAATATTTTAGTTTCATAAGTATTAAATATTAATGTTCAAAAATAAAAGTATAGTATGTTGGTAAGACGGGTTAAATCATAAAACATTAAACACAAAATCCTAAACACTAAACCCCTTGAAAGAGTGCGTAATAGCTCTCTAAATCCTTGAGTAAACATAAAACCCTATGATTTAGGAGGATTTATCCAATGTTTAGGGTTTATCGTTAAGGGTTTAGTGTTTTTAAGATTTAGTTGGTTAGTTTTTATGATTTAGGGTTTAATAAAGATGCAAGGGTTTATGGTTTATCAAGAGATTTAGGGTTTACTAAAGGTAGGGTTTATCCAAAGACTTTTTAAAAAAAATATTTTTTTGCACCAATTACTTTTTTTTTACTTTAAAAAAAATTAAAAGCATAATAAACTTGGAAAAATACTTATTATTAATTTCCTTTTTTAAAGATATGGAATATGAAATAAAAAAATACTCTTGGTTGGTGTATGGGGTGAACGCAAGAAAACCTTTTCATATTCCATATCTTAAAGAAAACAAAATAATAAGACTTGTAAATTATATTATGTTTTTAAAATAAAATGGTAAAAATAATAAAATAGTAGTAGTTGTAAAAAAAGATTTTTTTTAAATATTGTTAACACCGCCAGCACTAAACTCTAATCTCCAACACTAATCTCCAGCTCAATCTTTGCCGTTTTGGTAGGAAAGTGTTTTTTGCGGTTCGGGCGGAAAAGTCAATTTTTGCAGTTTTGACGGAAAAGTGTATCTTCGCGGTTTTGGTCGGAAAGTCATTTTGCGGTTTGAAAAAAGCGCTTTTCACGGTTTTGGTCGAAAAGTACATTAGCGGTTTTGAGAAAATCGGGTTGGCAGAAAAATGAGTTTTTTTCATCCAAATATCTTTTTATTCAAAATAATAATTATGATTGATTCTATATTCCTAGTTGTATCTAATGTTATTGGAGGATTAATGTTTTAATTTTACTCATAAAATATAACTTGAATATTCATATATCTATGAGTTTTTTTAAAATTTGTGTAACAGACAAAAACTTAGGGAAATACATGTTTTGAACAAGGATCTACTGCAATTTCTATTCAAATTATATGTCACACAATATAATTTGACATATTTGATGTATTTACCATATTCTACAAGAAAAATAAACCATATTCTACAAGAAAAATAAATTGTCCTGCTATAAAACATAATATTGAGGTGAATTTTAAGTGGAATACAAAATTACATTATATTTTATCACTGGTTATTTAAAAATCTTAGAGACTTGAATCAAAAAAAATATTTTTTATCAGCAACTTAAAACAGACTCATATAGACAAAAAAAAATCATTTAATTTGTGTTTCTATTTCAAGAGTAAATATTAGTATAATTTTGTACTGAAATTTAAATATGATGAAGAGATATATATAGTTTGTTTTTGAATCTACATTTATTTAAAACTTTTTTTTTGCAGCAAACGACTATTCTATTACTCAAACTTGAGGTGGTCTCGGTAGCCAAACCGAAATAGAACAACCAATAAAACTTAATATTTTGAAAAACCAATTTATTTAGTACTTAAAAGGAGGTTTGTTTGCATTGTTGCATTTTGCATTATAGAAATCATGTTACTCAAATTCTCACGGTCTCACATTGAAAAACAAGGGGAAAGACGATAGAAGTTTCAATAAACAACTGAAAACGAAGAAAAACATCAATGTCCCGCATTTGGGTCTTCGGTCTTATATAATAGTATAACTATCTCAAGTCTCAACTACTCACAAATAAAAAGGGTTTCAATAGCATCTCCAACTCATAGCTATTTCCACCTTTATAATAGTATTAGAGGTAAAATTGCTCTAAACCACCTCTATTTTTTTTTTAATAGATATCTTTATTTTTTCTTCTATTTATAGATGAAGAAATATCATTCCTCTATTTTTTACTCTACATTTAGAGTTTGCTATTTTTAGAGAAATACATTGGAGCATATTCCCTCTCTATTTATAGAATTCCTCTATTTTAGAGGTGAAAATAACAAAATACACTGGAGATGGTCTAAATTGTATAATTGTAAGGCTAGGCAAAAAAAAAAAACAGAAACAGTTCTGAAAACGTAATATTGAACCCAAACCGAATTGGTTATATATCCCAACAAATTTAAAATTTTGGTATTTAGACAACCGAAACCGAATCTGACCCAAACCAAAATATTTTTGGTATCCGAATATATTCGAATCAGATTTACATACTTAAATATATTGATTATTTTAGATTTATATATAAATAAATATCAAAATATATAAGATTGTTTGAAGTTCTCCAGAATACTTGAAAATATAAACAAACAGTCAACATAAATGTATAAAATAGCTAAACAATACTCAAAACACCAAAATTATTTGAAATATCTATTGATTATCTATCCAAAAGTCAAACCAATTTATATGTTAAGTTTAAGTATTTGGCATATATTATTCAAATATTTATATAATATCCTATTTTATTTTTAGATTAGAGAAAATTTAAAGTATAAATGAATTTTTAAAATTTTAAAATACTTTAAACGAGTCCAAACCAAACCAAAATTTTAAATATCTAAATGAGTTTAAATTTTTAGCCTGAAATCCAAATAGACTCGAAACAAATGCGGACGTCAACCCCTATGTTATTGAATTTGGTGGACTGTAGTTGTTCTATAATACTAGCATAATATGTGGTTTGGCTAATAAAGTTGACTATTACGTGTATGCTTGGTCTTTTATAATCAGACTATCCCACTAGGAAAACTTCATGAAAGTACCTGAAAAGTTGTTGGTACTCTAAGAAAACATCACAAAGGGGGAAAATAATTAAAAACCAAAACCGACGTTTAAGTTTCAACTATTATCCACCGATTAGATTCCAGCAAAAAAAAAATCGGATTGTTTACCGGTTCAACCAAACCAGTTGCCTTTTTGTTCCGGTTATTTTTAAGTTGGAGGCTTGTAAGTTATAAATGTTCAATCTGTTTCTATCTTTTCTCCTACTTCGCATAACGCAAAGGCGGAGCTCCGACATGACATCTCGCTCCAACGAAGCTATTCCGGGTCACCGATTGTCGTGCGTAAACTCTATCTTTTCTTTTATTCTCATGCCTCTTGTGAATTGATGATAATGATTAGTTTGGCTACAATGGCAGCTTGGTTGTGGTCAACTTTGTTTGGATTACTTAGTAACTGTACCGTCTTTTCCAGTTCCGACCAAAAGATCCGAGCCACGAGCTTCAAGGTCCATTACTATTTGCAATAATGCTCTTAATGCTTCGTTGACTTTATTTGTTTCGAAATTTTTCGCTGACATTTTCTGAATAATATACAGGTTCAAGGAGGTTGAAACACTGGGAATACGTTGACATGCGCTGCTCGTTTGGGTTTGGCTTCTAGGATCTTAGCTAAGGTTAGTACCGATCTCCAACAATATTCTATCATCGCAATTTGAATCTTTTCTTTATCTTTTATCTCTAGAAACTTACACGTTTCTGTTGAATCGTTAGCGAAATCAGCATTGTGTAATATCCTTCCTTGCGTAGGGAACTTTTGTTTACCGAATGAATGATTGTGATAAAAAGGATACTATAAAACATCTCTAACCCCATTTTATATAAAGATTCCAAAATGGAGAAAAAAATAAAGTAATAAATAAAATAATAAAAGCATTACTTTATAAATAAAGTTTTTTTGTTCATTACTTCATTTTAAAATAAAATATGGAGTGATATTGGAAATATTTTTATTGCCCCAGTGGTGATTTCGGATTTAATTTTAAAAGAATTTGTACTTTAAATCTAGCCATCAATATTATTAATATTCTATTATATTTTAATTTTTATAATTAAATAAAACTGATTAAAATATATTAAAATATACATTTATGATAAAATGTAAACATATATGTACTAAAATATGATGTCAAGAAGTTAATGAGATATTTTTAATTAAAATTAATGAGAAAATAAGTGTAAGTACTAATCTGATAAATATATTAAACATATGCTTCTCATATACAAATTATCTGGGCCAGAATAAATCGTAAATAGTGCTTTAAAAAGTCAAAAATGCACTTTCAAATTTAAAAATGCAATTTCTAAACATAAAATTTTAAGCTATGAAGATATGTGGAAAGAGACAGAGCCGACACGTGGTAACACATAACTAGTCTGGACCACTTATGTAGGGCCATGATACCCGTATAATTAAAAAGCCTCAAATTAAAAGAGATAATGGTTTGTTGGAGATGTTCTTATTCAAGTTTCTCAACATAAATTATACGAAGATTAAAATTTGTAAGCGGGATACAAAATTATATTAATATTTTATCACTGGATATTTAAAAATTTAAGAGACTTGAACCCAAAAAAACAGCAATTTGTGTTCATATTTTCATGATTAAAATTAATATACTTTTGTATTAAAAACTTTTTTAAAAAGATTACCAATTAAATGTTATCACAACTAGAACTTGAAGAGAAAACACCTTTGTTGATGTGATTTGGGGATTTATGCTATTCCTTTTAGAGCATTTCCAATATAAAACTTTATTTTTTCTTTTAAAATAGAATATAAATTTAAAATGTTTCAATCCTATTCTATTTCTCTTTACATAATAAAGTAATGAACAACAAAAATAGAGGTACTATATTTATGGAGTAAACTCATCTTTTACTCCATTATGGAGTGATAAATTCTAAGAATTTCAATAGGATTGAAACATTTTTTATTCCATACTATATTTTACTTTTATTTGGAGTGAAAAATGGAATGAGGCTGGAAATACCTTTACAATATTGGTCACAAAAAAAACTAAAGTAAAAAAGCTATACATTAATAATGTAAAAACTATGATATTATTAATTTATAGAGTAATTAATTTACAAAAAGGTTAATTAAAAAATTCTTTTTATTAAAAAATATTTTATTTCAAATATATCCCTTGATATTTTATATATCTTGAATACATATGGTAGTATATACATATATATACACTTTATATCTAAAAAATGACAAAATAATACCAAAATCTTTCAAAATGATGAAACTCATTTTGAAGAAAAAAATATACAATAAAATGGCTTTTTACGTTTATATAAAGTTATATATAGTCGATGACAAAAAGATACTATATAATCATTATTTATTTATAATTTTAGTGAGATCGCATATTTAACATCAATTTTTTAAAATATATCATTATATCAAAAATTTGTCATATTTTACATTGGACTAATTTAGACCTGAAATAATTTATAATTTATTTTTTTTTTTGTTGAAAAGGGCATAATTTATCGTATTTATTTTTTATCAAGTATTAATTTATAGAGTTTATGTTATATAAACATAAAATTTCATCAAAATAAAATTGGAAATATGGTTTTAGGTTGCTGATGATTCTCAAGGGAGATGGATGCTAGAGGAACTAGAATCTAGCGGCGTCGATACTTCCTTTTGTGTGGTACGTAACATCACTAAAGTTTGATAAGTGATACAACATACATATATACTGTATATCAGTCAACGTAGATAAAACAACAATCCTATATTTTTTTCCTTCTCAGACAGCTAAAGATGGAGTTTCACATTTTAATTACGTCATTGTAGATAACCAAACGTGGGTAAACAAATAGTCTTTTGTCATGTTGTATCTATGTGCTTTTATTAATTTAAAGTTTCTGTTATTAATCCAAAGAAAAAAAAAGTATAATATGTCCAAAGAAGCGCGTTAGGTAAACTAATAATGCGTTTGATACTGTTCTTTATAACCAAACATGTAGGAATACTCGCACGTGCGTTTTCACACCAGGATATCCTCCTTTGCTCCCTGATGACCTTACAGAATCCCTCCTTGTAGATGTGCTTGATAGGGTGAGAGTTATACATGTAACTGGAAGGTCTCGAGAAACCGAATTGCTTCTTGCGCAAAAGGTGAATAAATGCTCTCTGCTCATTCAGGCATATATATAGTAATTACGGATGATTGTTTCTAAGAAGATTTGTAATTCTTATGCAGGCACATAGCAAGAATGTATCCATCTTAATCAACGCAGAGAAAAGACGGGAGGGACTAGATAAGCTCCTTGACTTAGCTGATTATGCCGTTTGCTCTACTCACTTCCCTCAGGTTAGAGAGTTCTCAGAACATTTTTCTAAAACTATGGATCAGATGGCTTAACGGATAATGTGTGGTTAGTTCAAATGGAAAAGAACACAAAGCAAAACCCAAATTTCACAAGATGAAGTTATACTTGGGAGAAAACTAATATTAGATTATGTGGTTTCAGTTTGAAAGATTATGAGGTCTCGTATTATATTGAATGTTGGTACTTGGTACCATACATTTGTTACTGTAGTTATATACAGTATAGAAAGTTTCTGAAAAGCTGAATACAGTATATGGAATCTTTAACTTATGAGAGCTGAAAAGAACCTTGCAATGTGTCATCTACTCTTATGACATCTGAAACTCTTGCAAGTTATTAGTTTATATAACGAGTTGGTACATATGCTCTTGAATCAGCATATAATCCTAAAAGATGTGACTTGTTTAATGTTGAGGAAAACAGGATTGGACTGAGTCACCATCATCACCTAGTGCGCTTCTCTCTATGCTCATTAGACTACCGAAGCTAAAGTTTGTGATCATGACTTTGGGGGAAGACGGTTGTGTGATGCTCGAGAGATGTCCCAATGGTGAGTTCTTGTCGATTTCCTTATTTGCAAATTACACGATTACTTCTTGTGTTTGCCATTTTTAAATTAAAATTAATTATGACATTTCCTTTCTTTTCCAAATAACTTCAGAGGTTCCAGAATCAGAAGAAACAGACATCGATGAACTACACGAGTCTCTGAAGCAAAGCACAGACTTTACAAGTGTTTTACCGGTCTGCAATTCATCGGTAAATAACAATTTGAGATGCATATTTGTCGCAAGTTTCACTTATATATTTTTATGAAATATCTTTATATTTCCTTTTCAAAAAATAAAAAACCTTTGTATTTCTCTTACCATTTTCAGATGGTTACTAGACTGAAAGGAAATGTTACAGGGAGATTGTATATCGTAACAGCTGAGAAAATACCTTCATCGGAGCTTATGGACACAACTGGTGCAGGAGATGCGTTCACCGGAGGTTTGCTCTATGGTAATAATATACTTTATGCCAAATGCATTAAACCGAATTTAACCGAGTTCTATTTTCAGTACCTTGTTCTTCCTAAATTTTTGGTCCGTCGTTTCACACTTTTTTTCATCTAATGTTCTCATAGGTTTGTGCACAGACATGACTTTAAAAGAAACGCTGACATTTGCATCTCGAGTAGTAAGTTTGCTTCTTCTGTGTTTCGTCTTGATGCAACTTCTTCTGAATTTCAAGTTGGCATACAATTGTACAAGCTCTATGTTTGTCATGACGCGAATTTCACAACTCTAGTGTTACGTGTTTGGTTTGGATTGTGAAGTATGTTTGCGTTTTGTAGGCTGCTTGTTGCTGCAGAGGTTTAGGGGCTCGAACAACTCTTCCATTCCGTACTGATCCAAATCTTGCAGCTTTCTTGGGAGCATGATCATAATTTGTTTGTCCTTGACGGCTCAACACCCAGGTCAAGGTCTTAAAATGGGTCTTTATATATTTGTATTTTATCAAATGTGAAATAAAATAGTTGATTTGAAAAATAAAAATAAATTATTGTTTCAACGATTTATAAATCATGACATTGTCGTACTTTACGTGTGTATCATGTGAACTTGTAATAAATAAAGTATTTTGTATTAAACAATTATTTGAGATGACTATCCATACGGTGGCTTTACACTAATTGAAAACAATATAGAATAGGCGGTGAGCAAATAATAGATATTAAGTTAAGATCTGCGTCTTACGCAGAATGAACAGTAGCGAAGCCAATGTATTGGCAAGTGGGTCAATTGACCTATACATAGCTGTGATTTTTTTTATTCAGTTCTGATCTGAAGTGGCGAAGCTAGTAGAGAGACTAGGCATTCCATGCACCCATAATATTTTTATTTTATTTTGTATTTCTTAATAAATTTAACATGTCTATTTCAGTTTATAAGTTTATACTCATTAAAGCATTGTGCATCCAGTAAAAAAAACGTTCTAGATTTACCCTCGTCATCGCTTCTACTCTTAGTGTGCATGCTTTGGGGACGACGAACTAAGAGTGAGTCTGTGGTTTGCTAGATGTGATGGATGCCAGTTAGTGGCAGACTGAGGCTTAGGCCGATCCACGCGCAGGCTCCAACCTGCGAAGCCGTCTGAATATGGTTGGTTCTTCTTTGCCTTGCACTTCTATATTTTATTTTCAGGTTACTTCAAGCTAGTTGGCATCTCTGTCACATTTAGGTGGTGGTTTTTTTATATCTTCTATGTGTTTGTCTAGTTTCTTCTTAGGTGACAGTAGCTCCACTGTTCTGGCTCGTGTTTTTTTTTCAGATCTGTTCGGCAGCGGACAGCACCCCTTCATTTTGTTTTCGGCTAAGGTTTTGTTGTTCTTTTTTTTTTTTGTGTTATTACTTTTACCAGCTGTTACTATATCTTACTCTCTCTGTTTCATAATAAGTGTCATTGTAATATTTTTTTGTTTCACAAAAGTGTCATTTTATAATTTTAATGCAAATTATACTTACTTTCAACTGAAAATTAATTACAAATTGCATTGATTTTATAAATAATTTTATTTATCTCAAATAATATTGGTCAAATAAATGTAATTAATAACAACTTAAATACATTTCAATAGCTTTCTTAATATGTATAAAAAATGTTAAAGTGATATTTATTAAAAAAAATGAGAGACAAATAAAAGACCAAAAATTTTAAAATATGAAGATTTTTAAAAAGAAAGACAGCATAGGTAAGTAAACGAGCTGAAGGTTAAGGCTGAAAAAAGACAGGGTCCTACAATGCAAAAATGGCTTAAAATTTTCAAAATAAAGAACATGATCATTGTTGTTTGTTTGGGTGTTTTGGCTTTTGTTTCATCTAAACACATCATACTTCACAAAGAAGAACGAAACACTCGTGTTTGATAACTAATTGTTTGGAAACTGGAAAGTGCTATTTTAACAAAACTTGAAGTATTACGATTTTTTCGTTGCGAAAGTAAACAATACTATAGATTATTAGTCTTGTTCCCATTGAACAAAATTTAATTAGACGGTTTAGTCAGCGGCTTGGCGTTCGCATGATTAACTAATACCTGTCCTTTTGTTGAAGTCGGTGTATTGGTTACGTTAATATCATAATTATTTATACTCGTATGTCATTAAGACATGGATTAAATCAGTCGTAATATATTCTTTTAATTGTCAGGGTAAAAACTATTTTTGTAGTATAAGATTTTGCCAACGGACAAAACTGAACTGAAGTTAGCGTGTCGGAAAGGTGAAAACCAAGTCCTGTAATAAATGCAAAATAAAAGGGTAGATTGGGGATAATACGTATGAATTAATCGTTTTATTAAATTACTAATTGGTTTAGTTGAAAGTTAAGTAAGTAATTAATTAATTCAGACCAAATCCCAGCGAGGTGGAACAGACGAGGGAAGCACGAAAAGAGAAAATAAAGTTAGAAAAAAAAAGAAGAAGAAAGAAACAATAATACTCAATTTATTTTTCTTCCAGAAACGCGTTTAGATTTGCAGCCTCCTCCTCCTCCTTCTTCTTTTGCTCGTCTTCTCCACCAAATCTGAGTGTCTTCTTCAAGTTCTTTGCTCGGAGGTGTTCTTATTTTCGTAGAGTTCAGACGTTTACTGCTCATTTGATTCAATCTAGATCCAGATTCTGTATCTGAAGACTCTGATCTACCAAACGAAATGGTAAGATCTCATTGCGATCAAATCCAGTTTAATTTGGGGGGAAGTTTGTAATTTAGAGGATTAGTTTGACTTGAGACGAATATGGTTTCTTGATTTAGTTTCTTGTTTTTAAAGATTTTATAATTTTGGATGATGGCTTTGAGCTGCACTTAGATTCCTCGTTTGATGATGATGATAGTATTGTATGAATATATAGATTTGACTTCAACTGTGACTTGTCTGTTTTTGAGTTGACGCTCTGGTCTAATTCTTGTTTGAATCTTCATAAGCTATGTTTTGTTCATTACCACAACACTTTGATTTTTTCATACATTTTACGGTTTTGATCAGCCATTAAATTTAAAGTCATTGGGGGTTACATGTACTTTTATAAGAAGTTGTGGCTACCATAAAAGAGCTTGAGATGTGTGTTTTGTTCCTCAAGCTTTATATTTAGTTCACCCAACTCCAAATTCTAGATCTGTTTGGCTATATTTGTAAGTGCTTGCTGCTTACAGTTTCTTAGTGAGAACTATACCTTTGACACTCTTTGTTTCTACAGGCCGGTAACTTCAATCCTACAGTTGGGTCGTGTGTGTGGGTGGAGGACCCTGACGAAGCATGGATTGATGGTGAAGTTGTAGAGGTTAACGGCCAGGAGATCAAAGTGCTATGCACTTCAGGGAAACATGTATGTGTCCTTCTCATGTGAATTGGAAAGCAAAATAAAACCTTTTTTTTTGTGAAAGCAATTTCTTATTTCTAATTTTTTTTGTCTGGAAAAATTTAGGTTGTTACAAAAGCATCTAATGTTTATCCGAAAGATACGGAAGCACCAGCATCTGGAGTGGACGATATGACAAGACTTGCTTATTTGCATGAACCCGGAGTTCTACAGAATTTGCATTCAAGATATGATATTATGAGATTATGTAAGTAGAGTCTTATTGATTTTAATAAATATGTGCTCTAGATATGTTGTGGACTAAACTTTCAACTACTTCAGAATTATACAGGAAGCATACTGATTGCTGTTAATCCATTAGAAGACTTCCCCATCTCTACAGTAGCCATATGATGGCACAGTATAAAGGAGTGCCTTAGGGGAGTGAGTCCACATCCATTCGCCGTCGCAGATGCTGCATATAGGTAAATTTTTACACATTGCTGCTTCTTATACTTTGGCTATTTTGTTGATGCTTGTATGCTTTCTTTTTTGTGTGATGCAGGCAGATGATTCTGACGGAGTAAGTCAGTCGATTCTGGTTAGTGGAGAAAGTGGTTTTGCCAGCACCACTTTCTCCACTAACCAGAATCGACTGACTTACTCCGTCATTAATCATCTGCCTGCATCACACAAAACAGAAAGCATACAAGCATCAACAACAATAGCCAAAGTATAAGAAGCAGCAATGTGTAAAAATTTACCTATATGCAGCATCTGCGACGGCGAATGGATGTGGACTCAGCTCCCCTAAGCAGCTCCTTTATACTGTGCCATCATATGGCTACTGTAGAGATGGGGAAGTCTTCTAAATGGATTAACAGCAATCAGTATGCTTCCTGTATAAGTCTGGAAGTAGTTGAAAGTTTAGTCCAAACATATCTAGAGCACATATTTATTCAAATCAATAAGAATCTACTTACATAAATCTCATTAATATCATATCTTGAATGCAAATTCTGTAGAACTCCGGGTTCATGCAAATAAGCAAGTCTTGTCATATCGTCCACTCCAGATGCTGGTGCTTCCGTATCTTTCGGATAAACATTAGATGCTTTTGTAACAACCTAAATTTTTCCAGACAAAAAAATTAGAAAATAAGAAAATTGCTTTCACAAAAAAAAAGGTTTTATTTTGCTTTCCAATTCACATGAGAAGGACACATACATGTTTCCCTGAAGTGCATAGCACTTTGATCTCCTGGCCGTTAACCTCTACAACTTCACCATCAATCCATGCTTCGTCAGGGTCCTCCACCCACACACACGACCCAACTGTAGGATTGAAGTTACCGGCCTGTAGAAACAAAGAGTGTCAAAGGTATAGTTCTCACTAAGAAACTGTAAGCAGCAAGCACTTACAAATATTAGCCAAACAGATCTAGAATTTGGAGTTGGGTGAACTAAATATAAAGCTTGAGGAACAAAACACACATCTCAAGCTCTTTTATGGTAGCCACAACTTCTTATAAAAGTACATGTAACCCCCAATGACTTTAAATTTAATGGCTGATCAAAACCGTAAAATGTATGAAAAAATCAAAGTGTTGTGTGGTAATGAACAAAACATAGCTTATGAAGATTCAAAACAAGAATTAGACCAAGAGCGTCAAACTCAAAAACAGACAAGTCACAGTTGAAGTCAAATCTATATATTCATACAATACTATCATCATCATCAAACGAGGAATCTAAGTGCAGCTCAAAGCCATCATCCAAAATTATAAAATCTTTAAAAACAAGAAACTAAATCAAGAAACCATATTCGTCTCAAGTCAAACTAAATCCTCTAAATTACAAACTTCCCCCCAAATTAAACTGGATTTGATCGCAATGAGATCTTACCATTTCGTTTGGTAGATCAGAGTCTTCAGATACAGAATCTGGATCTAGATTGAATCAAATGAGCAGTAAACGTCTGAACTCTACGAAAATAAGAACACCTCCGAGCAAAGAACTTGAAGAAGACACTCAGATTTGGTGGAGAAGACGAGCAAAAGAAGAAGGAGGAGGAGGAGGCTGCAAATCTAAACGCGTTTCTGGAAGAAAAATAAATTGAGTATTATTGTTTCTTTCTTCTTCTTTTTTTTTCTAACTTTATTTTCTCTTTTCGTGCTTCCCTCGTCTGTTCCACCTCGCTGGGATTTGGTCTGAATTAATTAATTACTTACTTAACTTTCAACTAAACCAATTAGTAATTTAATAAAACGATTAATTCATACGTATTATCCCCAATCTACCCTTTTATTTTGCATTTATTACAGGACTTGGTTTTCACCTTTCCGACACGCTAACTTCAGTTCAGTTTTGTCCGTTGGCAAAATCTTATACTACAAAAATAGTTTTTACCCTGACAATTAAAAGAATATATTACGACTGATTTAATCCATGTCTTAATGACATACGAGTATAAATAATTATGATATTAACGTAACCAATACACCGACTTCAACAAAAGGACAGGTATTAGTTAATCATGCGAACGCCAAGCCGCTGACTAAACCGTCTAATTAAATTTTGTTCAATGGGAACAAGACTAATAATCTATAGTATTGTTTACTTTCGCAACGAAAAAATCGTAATACTTCAAGTTTTGTTAAAATAGCACTTTCCAGTTTCCAAACAATTAGTTATCAAACACGAGTGTTTCGTTCTTCTTTGTGAAGTATGATGTGTTAGATGAAAACAAAAGCCAAAACACCCAAACAAACAACAATGATCATGTTCTTTATTTTGAAAATTTTAAGCCATTTTTGCATTGTAGGACCCTGTCTTTTTTCAGCCTTAACCTTCAGCTCGTTTACTTACCTATGCTGTCTTTCTTTTAAAAATCTTCATATTTTAAAATTTTTGGTCTTTTATTTGTCTCTCATTTTTTTTAATAAATATCACTTTAACATTTTTTATACATATTAAGAAAGCTATTGAAATGTATTTAAGTTGTTATTAATTACATTTATTTGACCAATATTATTTGAGATAAATAAATTATTTATAAAATCAATGCAATTTGTAATTAATTTTCAGTTGAAAGTAAGTATAATTTGCATTAAAATTATAAAATGACACTTTTGTGAAACAAAAAAATATTACAATGACACTTATTATGAAACAGAGAGAGTAAGATATAGTAACAGCTGGTAAAAGTAATAACACAAAAAAAAAAAAGAACAACAAAACCTTAGCCGAAAACAAAATGAAGGGGTGCTGTCCGCTGCCGAACAGATCTGAAAAAAAAAACACGAGCCAGAACAGTGGAGCTACTGTCACCTAAGAAGAAACTAGACAAACACATAGAAGATATAAAAAAACCACCACCTAAATGTGACAGAGATGCCAACTAGCTTGAAGTAACCTGAAAATAAAATATAGAAGTGCAAGGCAAAGAAGAACCAACCATATTCAGACGGCTTCGCAGGTTGGAGCCTGCGCGTGGATCGGCCTAAGCCTCAGTCTGCCACTAACTGGCATCCATCACATCTAGCAAACCACAGACTCACTCTTAGTTCGTCGTCCCCAAAGCATGCACACTAAGAGTAGAAGCGATGACGAGGGTAAATCTAGAACGTTTTTTTTTACTGGATGCACAATGCTTTAATGAGTATAAACTTATAAACTGAAATAGACATGTTAAATTTATTAAGAAATACAAAATAAAATAAAAATATTATGGGTGCATGGAATGCCTAGTCTCTCTACTAGCTTCGCCACTTCAGATCAGAACTGAATAAAAAAAATCACAGCTATGTATAGGTCAATTGACCCACTTGCCAATACATTGGCTTCGCTACTGTTCATTCTGCGTAAGACGCAGATCTTAACTTAATATCTATTATTTGCTCACCGCCTATTCTATATTGTTTTCAATTAGTGTAAAGCCACCGTATGGATAGTCATCTCAAATAATTGTTTAATACAAAATACTTTATTTATTACAAGTTCACATGATACACACGTAAAGTACGACAATGTCATGATTTATAAATCGTTGAAACAATAATTTATTTTTATTTTTCAAATCAACTATTTTATTTCACATTTGATAAAATACAAATATATAAAGACCCATTTTAAGACCTTGACCTTGGGTGTTGAGCCGTCAAGGACAAACAAATTATGATCATGCTCCCAAGAAAGCTGCAAGATTTGGATCAGTACGGAATGGAAGAGTTGTTCGAGCCCCTAAACCTCTGCAGCAACAAGCAGCCTACAAAACGCAAACATACTTCACAATCCAAACCAAAACACGTAACACTAGAGTTGTGAAATTCGCGTCATGACAAAACATAGAGCTTGTACAATTGTATGCCAACTTGAAATTCAGAAGAAGTTGCATCAAGACGAAACACAGAAGAAGCAAACTTACTACTCGAGATGCAAATGTCAGCGTTTCTTTTAAAGTCATGTCTGTGCACAAACCTATGAGAACATTAGATGAAAAAAAGTGTGAAACGACGGACCAAAAATTTAGGAAGAACAAGGTACTGAAAATAGAACTCGGTTAAATTCGGTTTAATGCATTTGGCATAAAGTATATTATTACCATAGAGCAAACCTCCGGTGAACGCATCTCCTGCACCAGTTGTGTCCATAAGCTCCGATGAAGGTATTTTCTCAGCTGTTACGATATACATCTCCCTGTAACATTTCCTTTCAGTCTAGTAACCATCTGAAAATGGTAAGAGAAATACAAAGGTTTTTTATTTTTTGAAAAGGAAATATAAAGATATTTTCATAAAAATATATAAGTGAAACTTGCGACAAATATGCATCTCAAATTGTTATTTACCGATGAATTGCAGACCGGTAAAACACTTGTAAAGTCTGTGCTTTGCTTCAGAGACTCGTGTAGTTCATCGATGTCTGTTTCTTCTGATTCTGGAACCTCTGAAGTTATTTGGAAAAGAAAGGAAATGTCATAATTAATTTTAATATTTAAAAATGGCAAACACAAGAAGTAATCGTGTAATTTTGCAAATAAGGAAATCGACAAGAACTCACCATTGGGACATCTCTCGAGCATCACACAACCGTCTTCCCCCAAAGTCATGATCACAAACTTTAGCTTCGGTAGTCTAATGAGCATAGAGAGAAGCGCACTAGGTGATGATGGTGACTCAGTCCAATCCTGTTTTCCTCAACATTAAACAAGTCACATCTTTTAGGATTATATGCTGATTCAAGAGCATATGTACCAACTCGTTATATAAACTAATAACTTGCAAGAGTTTCAGATGTCATAAAGAGTAGATGACACATTGCAAGGTTCTTTTCAGCTCTCATAAGTTAAAGATTCCATATACTGTATTCAGCTTTTCAGAAACTTTCTATACTGTATATAACTACAGTAACAAATGTATGGTACCAAGTACCAACATTCAATATAATACGAGACCTCATAATCTTTCAAACTGAAACCACATAATCTAATATTAGTTTTCTCCCAAGTATAACTTCATCTTGTGAAATTTGGGTTTTGCTTTGTGTTCTTTTCCATTTGAACTAACCACACATTATCCGTTAAGCCATCTGATCCATAGTTTTAGAAAAATGTTCTGAGAACTCTCTAACCTGAGGGAAGTGAGTAGAGCAAACGGCATAATCAGCTAAGTCAAGGAGCTTATCTAGTCCCTCCCGTCTTTTCTCTGCGTTGATTAAGATGGATACATTCTTGCTATGTGCCTGCATAAGAATTACAAATCTTCTTAGAAACAATCATCCGTAATTACTATATATATGCCTGAATGAGCAGAGAGCATTTATTCACCTTTTGCGCAAGAAGCAATTCGGTTTCTCGAGACCTTCCAGTTACATGTATAACTCTCACCCTATCAAGCACATCTACAAGGAGGGATTCTGTAAGGTCATCAGGGAGCAAAGGAGGATATCCTGGTGTGAAAACGCACGTGCGAGTATTCCTACATGTTTGGTTATAAAGAACAGTATCAAACGCATTATTAGTTTACCTAACGCGCTTCTTTGGACATATTATACTTTTTTTTTCTTTGGATTAATAACAGAAACTTTAAATTAATAAAAGCACATAGATACAACATGACAAAAGACTATTTGTTTACCCACGTTTGGTTATCTACAATGACGTAATTAAAATGTGAAACTCCATCTTTAGCTGTCTGAGAAGGAAAAAAATATAGGATTGTTGTTTTATCTACGTTGACTGATATACAGTATATATGTATGTTGTATCACTTATCAAACTTTAGTGATGTTACGTACCACACAAAAGGAAGTATCGACGCCGCTAGATTCTAGTTCCTCTAGCATCCATCTCCCTTGAGAATCATCAGCAACCTAAAACCATATTTCCAATTTTATTTTGATGAAATTTTATGTTTATATAACATAAACTCTATAAATTAATACTTGATAAAAAATAAATACGATAAATTATGCCCTTTTCAACAAAAAAAAAATAAATTATAAATTATTTCAGGTCTAAATTAGTCCAATGTAAAATATGACAAATTTTTGATATAATGATATATTTTAAAAAATTGATGTTAAATATGCGATCTCACTAAAATTATAAATAAATAATGATTATATAGTATCTTTTTGTCATCGACTATATATAACTTTATATAAACGTAAAAAGCCATTTTATTGTATATTTTTTCTTCAAAATGAGTTTCATCATTTTGAAAGATTTTGGTATTATTTTGTCATTTTTAGATATAAAGTGTATATATATGTATATACTACCATATGTATTCAAGATATATAAAATATCAAGGGATATATTTGAAATAAAATATTTTTTAATAAAAAGAATTTTTTAATTAACCTTTTTGTAAATTAATTACTCTATAAATTAATAATATCATAGTTTTTACATTATTAATGTATAGCTTTTTTACTTTAGTTTTTTTTGTGACCAATATTGTAAAGGTATTTCCAGCCTCATTCCATTTTTCACTCCAAATAAAAGTAAAATATAGTATGGAATAAAAAATGTTTCAATCCTATTGAAATTCTTAGAATTTATCACTCCATAATGGAGTAAAAGATGAGTTTACTCCATAAATATAGTACCTCTATTTTTGTTGTTCATTACTTTATTATGTAAAGAGAAATAGAATAGGATTGAAACATTTTAAATTTATATTCTATTTTAAAAGAAAAAAATAAAGTTTTATATTGGAAATGCTCTAAAAGGAATAGCATAAATCCCCAAATCACATCAACAAAGGTGTTTTCTCTTCAAGTTCTAGTTGTGATAACATTTAATTGGTAATCTTTTTAAAAAAGTTTTTAATACAAAAGTATATTAATTTTAATCATGAAAATATGAACACAAATTGCTGTTTTTTTGGGTTCAAGTCTCTTAAATTTTAAATATCCAGTGATAAAATATTAATATAATTTTGTATCCCGCTTACAAATTTTAATCTTCGTATAATTTATGTTGAGAAACTTGAATAAGAACATCTCCAACAAACCATTATCTCTTTTAATTTGAGGCTTTTTAATTATACGGGGTATCATGGCCCTACATAAGTGGTCCAGACTAGTTATGTGTTACCACGTGTCGGCTCTGTCTCTTTCCACATATCTTCATAGCTTAAAATTTTATGTTTAGAAATTGCATTTTTAAATTTGAAAGTGCATTTTTGACTTTTTAAAGCACTATTTACGATTTATTCTGGCCCAGATAATTTGTATATGAGAAGCATATGTTTAATATATTTTATCAGATTTAGTACTTACACTTATTTTTCTCATTAATTTTAATTAAAAATATCTCATTAACTTCTTGACATCATATTTTAGTACATATATGTTTACATTTTATCATAAATGTATATTTTAATATATTTTAAATCAGTTTTATTTAATTATAAAAATTAAAATATAATAGAATATTAATAATATTGATGGCTAGATTTAAAGTACAAATTCTTTTAAAATTAAATCCGAAATCACCACTGGGGCAATAAAAATATTTCCAATATCACTCCATATTTTATTTTAAAATGAAGTAATGAACAAAAAAAACTTTATTTATAAAGTAATGCTTTTATTATTTTATTTATTACTTTATTTTTTTCTCCATTTTGGAATCTTTATATAAAATGGGGTTAGAGATGTTTTATAGTATCCTTTTTTATCACAATCATTCATTCGGTAAACAAAAGTTCCCTACGCAAGGAAGGATATTACACAATGCTGATTTCGCTAACGATTCAACAGAAACGTGTAAGTTTCTAGAGATAAAAGATAAAGAGAAAGATTCAAATTGCGATGATAGAATATTGTTGGAGATCGGTACTAACCTTAGCTAAGATCCTAGAAGCCAAACCCAAACGAGCAGCGCATGTCAACGTATTCCCAGTGTTTCCACCTCCTTGAACCTGTATATTATTCAGAAAATGTCAGCGAAAAATTTCGAAACAAATAAAGTCAACGAAGCATTAAGAGCATTATTGCAAATAGTAATGGACCTTGAAGCTCGTGGCTCGGATCTTTTGGTCGGGAACTGGAAAAGACGGTACAGTTACTAAGTAATCCAAACAAAGTTGACCACAACCAAGCTGCCATTGTAGCCAAACTAATCATTATCATCAATTCACAAGAGGCATGAGAATAAAAGAAAAAGATAGAGTTTACGCACGACAATCGGGTGACCCGGAATAGCTTCGTTGGAGCGAGATGTCATGTCGGAGCTCCGCCTTTGCGTTAATGCGAAGTAGGAGAAAAGATAGAAACAGATTGAACATTTATAACTTACAAGCCTCCAACTTAAAAATAACCGGAACAAAAAGGCAACTGGTTTGGTTGAACCGGTAAACAATCCGATTTTTTTTTTGCTGGAATCTAATCGGGTGGATAATAGTTGAAACTTAAACGTCGGTTTTGGTTTTTAATTATTTTCCCCCTTTGTGATGTTTTCTTAAGAGTACCCAACAACTTTTCAGGTACTTTCATGAAGTTTTCCTAGTGGGATAGTCTGATTATAAAAGACCAAGCATACACGTAATAGTCAACTTTATTAGCCAAAACCACATATTATGCTAGTATTATAGAACAACTACAGTCCACCAAATTCAATAACATAGGGGTTGACGTCCGCATTTGTTTCGAGTCTATTTGGATTTCAGGCTAAAAATTTAAACTCATTTAGATATTTATAAATTTTGGTTTGGTTTGGACTCGTTTAAAGTATTTTAAAATTTTAAAAATTCATTTATACTTTAAATTTCTCTAATCTAAAAATAAAATAGGATATTATATAAATATTTGAATAATATATGCCAAAATACTTAAACTTAACATATAAATTGGTTTGACTTTTGGATAGATAATCAATAGATATTTCAAATAATTTTGGTGTTTTGAGTATTGTTTAGCTATTTTATACATTTATGTTTGACTGTTTGTTTATATTTTCAAGTATTCTGGAGAACTTCAAACAATCTTATATATTTTTGATATTTATTTATATATTAAATCTAAAATAATCAATATATTTAAGTATGTAAATCTGATTCGAATATATTCGGATACCAAAAATATTTTGGTTTGGGTCAGATTCGGTTTCGGTTGTCTAAATACCAAAATTTTAAATTTGTTGGGATATATAACCAATTCGGTTTGGGTTCAATATTACGTTTTCAGAACTGTTTCTGTTTTTTTTTTTGCCTAGCCTTACAATTATACAATTTAGACCATCTCCAGTGTATTTTTGTTATTTTCACCTCTAAAATAGAGGAATTCTATAAATAGAGATGGAATATGCTCCAATGTATTTCTCTAAAATAGCAAACTCTAAATGTAGAGTAAAAAATAGAGGAATGATATTTCTTCATCTATAAATAGAAGAAAAAATAAAGATATCTATTATAAAGAAAAAAATAGAGGTGGTTTAGAGCAATTTTACCTCTAAATACTATTATAAAGGTGGAAATAGCTATGAGTTGGAGATGCTATTGAGAACCCTTTTTATTTGTGAGTAGTTGAGACTTGAGATAGTTATACTATTATATAAGACCGAAGACCCAAAATGCGGGACATTGATGTTTTTCTTCGTTTTCAGTTGTTTATTGAAACTTCTATCGTCTTTCCCCTTGTTTTTCAATGTGAGACCGTGAGAATTTGAGTTAACATGATTTCTATAATGCAAAATGCAACAATGCAAACAAAACCTCCTTTTAAGTACTAAATAAATTGGTTTTTCATAAATATTTAAGTTTTATTGGTTGTTCTATTTCGGTTTGGCTACCGAGACCACCTCAAGTTTGAGTAATAGAATAGTCGTTTGCTGCAAAAAAAAGTTTTAAATAAATGTAGATTCAAAAACAAACTATATATATCTCTTCATCATATTTAAATTTCAGTACAAAATTATACTAATATTTACTCTTTGAAATAGAAACACAAATTAATGATTTTTTTTTTGTCTATATGAGTCTGTTTTAAGTTGCTGATAAAAAATATTTTTTTTGATTCAAGTCTCTAAGATTTTTAAATAACCAGTGATAAAATATTAATGTAATTTTGTATTCCACTTAAAAATTCACCTCAATATTATGTTTTATAGCAGGACAATTTATTTTTCTTGTAGAATATGGTTTATTTTTCTTGTAGAATATGGTAAATACATCAAATATGTCAAATTATATTGTGTGACATATAATTTGAATAGAAATTGCAGTAGATCCTTGTTCAAAACATGTATTTCCCTAAGTTTTTGTCTGTTACACAAATTTTAAAAAAACTCATAGATATATGAAATATTTGCAAGTTATATTTTATGAGTAAAAATTAAAACATTAATCCTCCAATAACATTAGATACAACTAGGAATTATAGAATCAATCATAATTATTATTTTGAATAAAAAGATATTTGGATGAAAAAAACTCATTTTTCTGCCAAACCCGATTTTCTCAAAACCGCTAAATGTACTTTTCGACCAAAACCGTGAAAAGCGCTTTTTTCAAAACCGCAAAATGAACTTTCCGACCAAAACCGCGAAGATACACTTTTCCGTCAAAACTGCAAAAATTGACTTTTCCGCCCGAACCGCAAAAAACACTTTCCTACCAAAACGGCAAAGATTGAGCTGGAGATTAGTGTTGGAGATTTAGAGTTTAGTGCTGGCGGTGTTAACAATATTTAAAAAAAATCTTTTTTTACAACTACTACTATTTTATTTATTTTTACCATTTTATTTTAAAAACATAATATAATTTAACAAAGTCTTATTATTTTGTTTTCTTTAAGATATGGAATATGAAAAGGTTTTTCTTGCGTTCACCCCATACACCAACCAATAGTATTTTTTTTATTTCATATTCCATATCTTTTAAAAAAGGAAATTAAATAATAAGTATTTTCCAAGTTATATTATGCTTTTAATTTTTTTAAAGTAAAAAAAAAGTAATTGGTGCAAAAAAATATTTTTTTTAAAAAGTCTTTGGATAAACCCTAAACCTTTGAGTAAACCCTAAATCCTTGGATAAACCATAAACCCTTGCATCTTTATTAAACCCTAAATCATAAAAACTAAACACTAAATCTTAAAAACACTAAACCCTTAACGATAAACCCTAAACCATTGGATAAATCCTCCTAAATCATAGGGTTTATGGTTTACTCAAGGATTTAGAGAGCTATTACGCACTCTTTCAAGGGTGGTTTAGTGTTTAGGATTTTGTGTTTAATGTTTATGATTTATAACCCGTCTTACCAACATACTATACTTTTATTTTTGAACATTAATATTTTATACTTATGAAACTAAAATATATAAATTTATCAATTTAATACAATTTATCATATTTAGCTTAAGATAATAATTTTCTTTTAATATGATTAATTATGATTATATAATTAATATATAAAAATTGGATAGACTTTTTGTTATAAACGATAACTGAATATATTAATGTTTAATAGTATTTCAAAACTAATTTCAAAGTTAGTGGAAATATTTAACTATAATTTTGAAAATTAAGATCTTGTTAAAATCTTTTTAAACAGATTTGTTAAAAAAATAAAATAAATGTACTTATATTTAAAATGAAAAGATATCAAAAGATATTATGATAAAGTAGTTTAAAATTGCTATATATTATTAGTCTTATATAATACATTTAGCAAAAAATAAATAAATGATTGTCCAAATTAAAAAATCACACATGAAAAAAGTTATGACTTATATTTTTCATTGTCCAAAGCGCGGGATAATTTTTCATTGAAAACTTTATTTATCTTTATTTATAGTAGGTGTGGACATAAAATCCATAAACCAAAGTCCGAACTGAATCCAAACAAAAACTCGATCCCTACCCGGTCTGAAATATTAGAAATGCCATAGTGGATCTTGTAGGGTGGTACAAAACATATCTAAACTTGAAATGTTATTATTCAAACCCGAACGTGTAACCCAAAAAAAGAAAGTCCAAATTAATCACAAATATAAATATTTGATACATAAATATGTACTTCAAATATTTAATTATGTATTTCTTTTCAAAGATATCTAAAAATAAGTATTTGAATTTTAAATAGGTACCTTAAATATCCAATTCTATATAAATAAGTATCTATGTCTTATGTTTTGCTTTTAAATTTTGGATTTAACATAAGATATATCCAAATCAATTGAATCTGAATGATATAAGTTGCTTTATGGGTTTTATGACATGATACATATTAGAACCAAACCAATATGTTATATTCGAACAGGTCCGTATTAACAAATTTTCTAAAATGAGACCTATGATGTGATATAAATTAGAAACAAAAGTTCAAATAAGGAGCCCTGAACGAAGTCTAACTTAAATGTGGTTTATGTTTTGCTCAATTAGTTTTATATTTGATAAATATTTTACATGTTTGTTGGAATAACCCGTAATACTATACTCATAATTTTTTTTATTAATAACATGCTCTATCATATCATTATTATTTTTTGTCGAATAGTTTAAATGTTTTAGTTGGAGTTTTTTTAACGGATTCGATTCTCATAAATGAACAAATTTTAATATAAAAATTAAAATTTGTTAAATGATTGACACTCTGTCACATATGAACTCAACCAATTGACTGCAGTCAATATATATTAAATTACGATCTTAAAAGCTGATATATGTTTTATAAGATTTATATTCATTTTATGATGAAATATGCATCATACACGATCGGAAAATGAGCTTTTAAATCTCCAAATATTTGAAATCAACACTTTTAATGCTCAACTATTTTTTGTGCAGATTTAATCATGAAGTCATTGTTGACTGTGCAAATTCAGACTTAGAAAAGTCAAATATTAATTACTAAACATAAACATGGATTACAATTAAAAAAAGATCGGCATGGCTTTCTTAAACCCATAAATTTCTAAAATCGATGATATGTGATTCTGAGAAAGAATAAGCGAATATTGTTGCTAAAGAAAAGAACTATGTTCTCCAACGAGAATCTCTTCTCACTGAAAATCGTCTAAACTCAACGAAAATCTCTTCCATTATCTTACATAATTTGATTTTAAGAATTTATGGGTTTTTAAAAGCCAAACCGATCCCTTTTCTAATTATAATTCATGTAATAATTAACCATTGATTTTTTTTAATCTATGATTCTGCGCAGTCAACAATAGTTTCATGATTAAATCTGCGTAAGATACAATTGGATATTAAAAATGGTGATTTCAAATAGTTTGGGACTTAAAACCCCATTTTTTACTTTATTAGCTATAGTAATCTTTACTTTCTGTTTTCAAAAGCTGGTCCACGATTTGATTGTAATGTCACTATAGTTGGATCAAAGTGTGTCGACAAAAAAGAAAGTTGGATCTAAGTGTGTGTTATGATCTGAATTCGTCTCGGGCCGAGACTGTCGGGGCCCACTAATTTCAAAACAGACTTTACTTACACACTCCATTATTAACAACCCAAACCCGTTCCGACCCACCCGACCCGACCCATAGAAGAAACGACACTACACTACACCACCTACCTACCAACCTAAACAGTGCATACAAGTTTCTAACGCCACTCCTCTTCTCTTTCATTCTATCCTCGTGCGTCAATGGCGACTCAAGGTCAGGTTATCACATGCAAAGGTACGCAAATGGCTACTTTCTCAACCTACGGTTGTTGATTTCATCTGATCTGGTTTCTCTCTTCACACCATAGCTGCGGTGGCTTACGAGCCGAACAAACCTCTGGTCATCGAAGACGTGCAAGTGGCTCCCCCTCAGGCCGGTGAGGTTCGCATCAAGATCCTCTTCACCGCTCTCTGTCACACCGACGCCTACACCTGGAGCGGCAAGGTCCGTCTGAATCTCCTTCTTACTACTACTACTACTACTGATTCAATCGAGTCCATTTATTAGGGATCTAACATCTTTTGATTGTGGATTTAGGATCCTGAAGGTCTCTTCCCTTGTATCCTCGGTCACGAGGCTGCTGGGTATGTTGTATCTCCCATCAATCATTAAATCCACTTTCTTCAGATTCTCTTAAGAGCATGTTTATTGCAGGTTTCGGGTTCTTAGTGTAATATAAGATACTTAGTGTAATATAAGATACGTCTCTTAGCTTTTAACTAAAAAAACTAACAGACGTCTCTTATATTTCTTCTGAGAGATGTCTCTTAGTGTTTTTAGTTAAGAGACGTCTCTTAGTATTTTTAGTTAAAATCTAAGAGACTATATCTTATATTACGCTAAGAACCTCAACCTAAGAGACATGCAATAAACATGCTCTAACGTATTTGGATTTTGTTTTGAGCAGGATTGTTGAGAGTGTTGGTGAAGGTGTAACTGAGGTTCAACCTGGGGACCATGTTATCCCTTGTTACCAAGCTGAGTGCCGTGAATGCAAGTTCTGCAAATCTGGAAAGACTAACCTCTGCGGCAAGGTTCGATCCGCTACTGGTGTTGGGGTTATGATGAACGACCGTAAGAGCCGCTTCTCCGTTAATGGGAAACCCATTTATCACTTCATGGGTACCTCCACGTTTAGTCAGTACACTGTTGTTCACGATGTTAGTGTGGCTAAAATCGATCCTCAGGCTCCTTTGGAGAAAGTCTGCCTTCTTGGTTGTGGTGTTCCCACTGGTAAGAAAAGAATTAAGTGCTGCAGTCTTTCATTGCTTTGTTAGAATGCTATAAGGTCTGTTTATTGCCTCTAGCAGTATCTCATGTATCTTGATCATGTTAGGCCTTGGAGCAGTATGGAACACTGCAAAAGTAGAGCCTGGGTCAAATGTTGCCATTTTTGGTCTTGGGACCGTGGGGCTTGCTGTATGCTACGACCTTTCTAAATCTTTCATCTTTTTAGTTTTCCCCCATGGAAGAAAACTTTGTGGTTTGTTTATTTAAATATTGTGTATGGATAGGTTGCTGAGGGTGCGAAAACCGCTGGTGCTACAAGGATCATTGGCATTGATATTGACAGCAAGAAGTATGAAACTGGTAATACTCCTTTTCTTTTTCTTTTGCACTGGCTTGTATTGTATTAAAGTGATTTTTTGAAATCTTGCACAATAACATTGGGTTCCTTGGTTGGCATTTCAGCAAAGAAGTTTGGTGTTAATGAGTTTGTAAACCCAAAGGACCACCAAAAGCCAATTCAGGAAGTGATTGTCGATCTCACTGATGGTGGTGTTGACTACAGCTTTGAGTGTATTGGGAATGTCTCCGTGATGAGAGCCGCATTGGAGTGCTGTCACAAGGTACACTCATCCATGAAATCTGAACATAAAACTGATTTCATATTTAAAAGTTTTATAGAATTTACATAAGACAAGAAGATGCGCTTACGCGTTAAGAACGATGTTGTAGGGATGGGGAACTTCAGTTATAGTCGGTGTTGCAGCATCAGGACAAGAGATATCAACCCGACCGTTCCAACTCGTGACTGGCCGTGTGTGGAAAGGAACAGCTTTTGGTGGTTTCAAGAGTCGAACCCAAGTGCCTTGGCTTGTAGAGAAGTATATGAACAAGGTTAGAAAAACTTCAAACGATTCAACGCAATCTTCTCTTCACAACACTTGAAATTTTGCGTGACATTCCCAACAAATGCAGGAGATCAAAGTGGATGAGTACATAACGCACAACATGACCTTGGGAGAGATCAACAAGGCTTTTGACCTGTTGCATGAAGGCACTTGCCTTCGTTGTGTCCTCAGTACCAGCGACTGATAAACCAATGGTTTTATCTTCTCTTTCTCCACTTCATCATGTGTTTTGTGTCTTTTGTCGGTAATGACAAGTTCCTGAGCTACGGACTCAAGTCGTGTGTGTCCTGTCTTATGCTTCCGTAAAATTTGAATAAAGACCGAGTTTCATCATTAATAATAAGCGACCATGTTGATAGAGATTAACTGTTTCATGACAGAAACATAAAAAGAGTATAAACGGGGTCGTTTATAAGTAGTGGTCGAAGGATATACCTCCAAAACATGTTAGAACTGTCGTCTCCACATAACATAAAGTTCTGAGCGATAAGAGTTTACTCAAACCAAAGAAAAGAAATAGCAACACAAGGCCTGTTGTAGTCACCTCCTTAACTATGAACCAAAAGAAAAACTCAAGCCAACGTTAAAAGGAAAAACAAAAATTGAAATGTTATATAACTAAAGGCAAAATGTTACAAACTACATCGGTGGTAGATGAAGGAACAACGAGAACCTCTTAAATCATTCATTCTTGGTTTCCCTAAAACTTATATAAGAGATTCAGCTGCGTTTCTTCTTTCCTTAGCGACCACCACGGTAGTTACCATTGCCTCTTGGCCTGTAGTCACCACCTCCTTCCTGGTTTCCTCTCCCGGACACACCACGGGAACCAAAGCGGCCTCTTGGTGCTTCTGTTGGGTAACCACCTCTCCCGCGCCCTCTTCCTCCTGGTCAATAGAAACCACAGTCAAAATGAGTTGCATGTGGTGGTGAGCTCTCAATCATTAACAAGTAATTTACAAGACACTTAGAACAAAGACTGCTTACTTGCTCCGCGTACACCAGCGGGATTGGGTCTTCGTCCCTCGATGTATACTTGTCTTCCACCCAAATATATAGGTGAAGCCTATTTATTACACAGAAAGGAAACCAATAAGAACCAACACAAAATGGAAACAAAAGAAGACAGTTTATCTAGCGAGTCGCATTGTGGTTATTGCCCAAAATAATTCACACCTTGATAGCTTTCTCAACGGAAGCCATGTCTTCATATTCAACAAAAGCATAACAAACGCCAATAACATCCTGCACGGTTGGTTTGGTAAGATTGTTAGCTACTTAGCTATGGTTATTCATATCACTTAAAGACAATAACAAAGGGCAAAAAATACGAAGTGAAGATTAATTAACCTTGCGGGTTCTGAGGAAAATACCATCAGGCTTGATTGTACCGAAGTTCTTAAACTCCTCCTCGATCTCTGAAGCAGATATGTTGGAAGGCAGATTCCTAACGTACACTGATTTGATCTCAACTGTAACAAGGCAAACCAATAAATAAATATACATTTCCAAAGTTACAAATAGAGTCAAATAAACGCACTCCTTGTCTAATTCACTTCTTTAATATTTAAAAACTTTTACTGGTCAAAACAAAAACTTACAGTCTTCAAATCCAAAGCCACCATCCGTCTCTGCTCCATAGTCAGTAAAAGCGTTTGATTGCTGAGCAGAAGCAGGAGGCGCGGCCAGCTGAGGGGAAGGACTCCGTAGCTGTTGATCCCAGTCATTATTCTCTAGAGAGTTCCTGTTATATGATGGTTGTGTAGCAGCTACAGGCACAGCAGCTGCTTCCTTCGCAACCCGTAGCTGAGGAGATAAGGGAGAGAACATCTTCGATTAAAAAGCTAGTTTTCTACCTAAACAAAACCTAAGTAAAGTACAAGTGATGAAAAGCTAATCACAAATATCCAAAACGGACGAGATCATTATCACCATAATCGTTTTTAAAAAGAGTCTGCATGAGTGACTACTTTGAGACAAAATAGGATATACTGTTTAGTATGCTGAAAAATCCCCAAAAAAAAAAAATTGTAGAGAGGGTGTGTGCTTACAATGGAAGCATAACTCATCTTGGATTTTTCGCCAACGGGTTCCTCTGGTGGTGGTGCGGCCCGAGGTTCATGTACAACTTCCTCCCTAGGTGTTTCCTCAACCGCAACTTCATCCTCATTATAGTCTTCATGCAGAGGCTGATGTAGATCCTCTTGCAGACTGTACTTATCGACAAGATCATCATTGATTTGGACCGCATTCACATAATCACTTGCCTCTTGCTCCAGAACATAATCATCATGAACTAGAAATTCATGAGACAACAATAAGCTACTACATCTTCAAAAGAATTAAACATGCACAAGCCATAAACAAACCTTGAGGTTCAGGATGAGGGCTTGGATGATTGAGCTGAACCTCGTGCTTGGTTTCAGACAAACACGAGGACTGATGATGAGAGAAGACAAGTCCTTCATCGATGAACTGAAAGATATCATTGAGAACAAAATAACCCTTCTCCTGAGGAGCAAGGAAGAAAGTGTGCATGAAACTCCTTCTGTTGATGAACTCCTTCGTCTTCACAGACCCTGAAATGGCCACAAGGACACCACCTTCCCATGACTCTACTGAGTTGATTGTCTTCACTTCGATGGCAGTGAAGTTCAGTGACATGACCATGTTGTGAATATGCTACATCAACCACAAATCAAAAAAAATAACTAAAATGAACAAATCTTTACTAATCGAACAAAAGGAAGATTATTATGAATGTTACTAGTAGGGTAACGGCAGTGTCGCTAGAGTCACCATCAACACGGATCATTTTGCTTGATTCCGAGTAAAACTGGTGGATAAGATGTGGCTGCTGCTGCAACACTTGATAGTACTGTTCCACAAAGTACGAACCAACCTGCACATAGCAAAAAAAAATACACATATTCGATTACTTAGCCGAAACAGTGATAGATTGTAATATCGATTTTTAGAAATGAAACTCGCCTGCATCGCTCCTGGATAAGGATTCACCATTATTAAAGTAGAACAACCTTCCCAAGTTTGAGAAGAGAAAATGTACTCTCTCTCTCACTCTAGTTCTCTCTATATTTGTTGAACTGAAGTGGAAACAGATCTGAGGAAACGAGGAAGATTGAGGAAGAAGAGAATGGGAATGAGATTTATATAGGAATTTTAAACATACAATTAATGTTACAAGACAATAAAATAAAAGAGAAGACCAAAAGGTTTCTTTGGGTCTAGTGGATAGGGTAAAACACTGTTGATTCGTTTTTTAATCTGCATCTGGTACCTTTTCTTTCTTTCTCTCGTTAATTCACACCATTTATTTTCGACTTCTACTAAACCAACCCTAATCATTTTACCATTCCAAATGTAGTTTATTTTTGATTTTTTACTTTTGCCCGTTAAATTTGATTTTAGAAAAACTTTTATTTTATATATCGTAATAATAGCAAGTTTTCTAGAGAAATAACATTTATTGTGTTAATGTTATTAATTAATATTGTATATTGGTGTTTATTAGCATTCAATCGGATGTTACCGCCTTTAATGTGTTTTTAACAGTTGAATCCGTAGATGATGAAAACTTAAAAATGGTATTTAAACTTACTTTTTGTAACGTTTCGATCGTTATTGTTAATAGATTCTCCTATCCGATTTCTCGGCATGTATGTCTTTTCTTGTTCAACGTTCGTAACTTTAATTTTAGAAAGTTAAAATATTTGTTTGCTGACTCTTCAATTATCACGGGATGTTTTTTAATATTTTGTTTTCACTGACACGGTATAACTTTTATCATTTTTAATAAATTATCCATCAGAAAAAATTATAATTCAAACACGTTTAATTATACGGTATACATTTCAGATGTACTAGCTCAAAGTTATGTAACTCAAACTGCAGTTGTGGTCTAAACACTTATAGGTTTAAAATTAAAATGAAATTTCCAATTTTTAACTGCGTAAGTGTTTAGTTTACAACTGCAGTTTTGAGTTGCATAACAAAGAGATCATATTTTCAGATCATGTTATCTGGAGCATTTGCGAGGTACCATAATTTTTAATTTTAATGCTTCCTTAGGTTTTTTATAACTTAAGTTAATTTTGGGCATCATACGGCGTCATAGGTGACACAATGTTATCTTTTCCCTTTTCTATTTCTTGTTGATTAGCAAAACGAAAGTATTGCAACAGTGGCAATAACCGGGAACAACAAACATGCTATTGAAACCATGCTTCTGGCTCAACAGAAGTTGGTTATGTCAGAATTAATAGTACTACTCGTACTCAATTGTAAACCAATAATATTGCAATGGTATGGATCAATCTATGAACCACTGGTATATTCTTGAAATACATAGATTATGAAATTAATTAAATGGGCCGGATTAATCGAATGGGCCTTAGTGACCCAATATAAAAGGAACAAAAGACGCTTCCGATTCGAACGAAAACAAAACAAAACCCTCAAATCGCTACTTGTTATCAATCATCGATGGCGGCCAAGAGATTCGGTGGATCCGGTAAATCTGGCGGCGGAGATTCAAACATCATGGCGAAGATATCCAATTCCGAGATCGTCTCGCAAGGAAGACGCGTCGCCGGAGATGCCGTCGGAGTGTCGAAGAAATTGCTGTGGAGCACGGGAAAAGCGGCGTGGATCGCGGGTACGACTTTTCTGATCCTGGTCGTGCCGTTGATCATCGAGATGGATCGCGAAGCGCAGCTCAACGAAATAGATCTTCAGCAGGCTAGCCTCCTCGGAGCACCGGCTCAAAGGGGATTCTAGATAACTTTTCTCTGTTTTATTTATCAGTTTTCTGTAATGGTTTTATCATAAAGTTCAAAGCTTTGTTTTGATTATCATCTTCAGAAGCTAAAAACATATGATCTGTTGAAAGCTTTTATGTTATCAGGCATGTTTTATTTATATATCATCATTGAGTTTCTGAAATTTTTAATATGTTTGGTTTGTGAGATTATAGAGGTTTTATTTGCCTTAATACATCAATTGTTTATTGAGAAAGAAATCTATCAACTTCTTTCTTGCTCATGTGCAGGATCTAACTCAACAGAACAAAAATGAGATCTTTTAAACATTCATATTAATACTGTTTAACATCTGTTAAGAGGAAGAATTGATTGACCTAAAGTGATAAATGCTAAACTGGATCTAATAGATGGATACAGGAAGAGATAGTGAAGGCATTTCAATAAGGTTTCTAGGTAGCATATTAAGCAGGTTTGAATTGAAACCTCTTGTGCGTAACCTGTTTCCGTAACGAGCCAAGTTCAGAGTTAGGGGTTAATGACGATGGAATTTTGAAGCATGCCAAAGTGTAATAACTATTAATATGGCGTGGAAACAATTATTCAACAATGTCAATATGTACAAGTCTCTTTCAGTTAAAAACGAAGAGACATCATTCAAATGTGTGTGCGGAGGAAAACGGCTTTGAACGTGATTTTCAGCTAACAAACCAAGTCTCTCTTACAACAAACATATGTACTTGCTCATGCTACATGTAATTAGAGAGTTGGAAATTTGATTCAAAACAAAATTCGTGGACCATGTCTCGTTATATCCGTTGCAGAGCGACCGAAGTTTCTCTCGAATATGGATCTTTTGGGTTTTAGACATTTTGGATCTTATGAGTTTTAGACATTTAGACAATTAGATACTTAGAACTATAATTAAAATACATGTAAAATGTAATTTTTGGATCCGTATTGAATTCAGGCCAGATTTAAATATTTAGGATCTTAAAAAGATCCGTCCCGAACTCCATTAAAATTAGCTAAATCCGTCATATTTATCTAATATTTTGCAAAATAACCAAAAACAAACTATTAATATCTGAAATTAAACACTTTTAAACTCTAAATTTAACATTTGAAGTGTTATATTACTTAAAAAATATCTATTAAAAATAATGAAGATTGCTAACAAAAATACATTTTAACTAAAACATAGATATATAAAAAATATAACACATAAACTATAGTTTTGGATGTTTTTAGATTGGATATGAATTAGTTCTTATCTTATCATTCATATTGTTCATCTTTGGTGGTACTTTGCTTCAGTTTGCTCTCTATTATGTCGTTCTTCCGTAATTGATTCACAGAACCATTTCTGTTTTGCTCGGTAGTGTAATAAAACTTCAGAAAGCTGATTCTCCAAACCTTGCGATGATCCCTCTGAACTCGCCGCAATTAAGTCTTTTTCATCAGACTTTTCAAGCAACATCGACTGGAGTATGTGTAATTCTGATGATTCTTCTGTAATCTCTTTCTCATTTCGCATCAGACATGATTTCCAGTCACCATCTCCACAGCTTCCAATGGTTTTTCATTGACCATGTAACTGTTTCTTCTGCTGGTACTCATGCTTACCACTCGCATCACCGAAGCTTATGTGGTTAACCTATTAAGTCTGATCCTTTGTTTCCTTTTTTTCGTAAACACAAGAGTTAGACACAGCTTTGAATCTCAATCTAGTATATAGTATTTATCAAACCCAGTATTATCTTGATGTTAACAAAGCAAAACGTCCACTTTTATTAGCTTACAGCTTTAGGCTACTGAGCTTCTCACACTTTCATTGCGAATCTAGTGTTTTTTTAACAAGTCTTGATCCGTTTTTAGATTGCCGATCAAGAGAGTTCACACAACACCACACTATGTCCTTGTGAATCTCTCTCTTCTTCGTATTTAGACGTACATTACACAAACCAAAGACCATCATTCCTTAGCCACCATAAACAATGACTTTCCATTGACGTTCAGTCCATCATAGATTACTGCAAATTCAGAACAACCAACCTCTTAACGACGGATCTTAAAATCCATGTACTCATCAGCTCCATGAGCATGTCATTAGGAAGCTGAAGCCCCTTGAAAAGTAAAACAATTGCACCAACTTTCTTTTTAATAATAGATCCCGTGTTCAGTCACTAGCTCCAAGCTGCCAAGGTGTTGTCACTTTGAGCTACCAATAAAATTTCACTCTTTCTCAACGAAAACGACCCAAAAGTGGATTTATCATGAAACTGAGTCATGTATTGCTGCACTAGTAAAGCTGCTTTAACTTCTTGTTGATTCTAGATACAGTTTTTCTACTTTGATGTACTTTTCTTAATTTGTGGATACGCTTTTTATTGACCTACATTATTGGAAATGAAATAACAAGTACTAATCAGTGAGTTGGCGAATCTCTTTCATTAATTATTAATCAGTATCATAATTGAATATACAAATTGGGCATAATACTATTCTTTTCTTTTTAACCTTCTCAAAACTGTTGATTTGTTTTCCTTTTGGTTGGGTAAATGAGAATCGGTAGTTAAAATTTCAATAACTATCATATTTACTCTTCTTCTTCATGGCAGATTTCAAAACCAACAAACAAACAATCACAAATCCTAAAACTGCAACTCCTCCCACCGCCAAAGCTATTGTTCTTTGCGTGTGCTGTCTCTTCTCTCCATCTACCCAAATAAACACACACACACCCATCAGTGGCCGTTTCATTATTTCCATAATAGTATAATTTATTAAAGAAAATGTATAACATTTCAACTTTATGTAATGTGTCAACATTAAAATCTGAAAACATAATCTCTTATTTTATATAAAGCAATCTATTTCCCCACTAGCTTTTCGTTTTTTTTTTTTTAAATTGCTTCTTCCACTAGTTTTTTTCTTTCTTTCTTTTTGTCTTGCTTCCATTAGGCTTTGTTTAATCTCTACTATGACAACGAAACATTGAAATATTCTTTCTACAAGATCCTTGATTCCATGTGTATATGTTTATATAACAGACAAAATAATGCAATTCTTGGCACAATTAATGCTTAATGATCAACAAATTCTTAAAATAATTTGCAAAGAATTATTATTTTTTAACTCCTAATTAGTAAATAATTATTCATTTTCTTCCTAATTTGTAAATAATATCATATTTGCCAATTCATTTTAATTGGTTTACCTGAAAGTGGAGAAATGTTAGGAACGCCATGAGAGTAGTAACTGTAGCTAACGAAGCACTTGTGAAGATAAACCTGACCAGAGATCGAATCCCCACACTCACTCTTTGCTTTCTCGAAACCATCTTTCACACACTCACCGCAATCTGAATTTCCCAAACTACCCTCGCACTGTCCCAACACATACACCGACTCATACTGCCCCGCGTAAAACCCTCCGCCGTCGCCTCCCGTTTTCACGCCGTTCTCCGCCGCACCAAACGCCGTGTCCCTCTTCCCGGCGAACCCAGGATCGCCGGACTGTTTCTTCCCGCAGACACGGAACAGCATCTCGGTACCGGAAGTCTGCCGGAACCCCGAGATTTCGTACCGGATATAACAGCCGGAGAGCTGCACACGCGCCGCCACCACCACGTTCCCGTCGTCTCCGCCTCCGCCGCAGAGCTTGGAGACGAGTTTGGGGATTTTGGAGACGCAGTCGTAGCACTCAGCGGCGGGGAGGTCGCCGCGGCACTGGAAAACGCCGGTTACGGCGGTTGCGTTATCAGTTCCGGCGGTTGTGGAGGCGAAAGATCTCTGCGCGGATTGAGAGAGTAAGGAAGTGAAGAGAGTGTTGAGGTTCTGAGAGAAAGCACCAGTTGGGTCGGGAGATTTCTGACTTGCGCAACCTTTGAAGATCAGATTCTTGTTGTTGTCGCCGGAGATCACAGTGAAAGGTAAGAAGAAGAGCCAGAAGACGGCAAAGAATTGGTAGATAGGCTTCATAACTGTGAGAGACCGAGAGATTTTCGATGTTGTGTTTCTTTTCTTTTTTTTTACTAGTAGGTTGTGCATAAAGTTTGCGTTTTTGTGTCCAGACAAAACAAAATGTGATTTGCCGTTTTTGTTTTTTGTCGTTGAGGGTTTAAAGACAAAACAGAGAAGCCAAGCTGGTTTGAGGTATGAAACCATGAAATTAAAGGAGCATGCTTTTTTTTCTCCGGATCTTGCTTCAATGTTAAGTTAAAGAGAAAGAAACTTTGAGACGACAAGTTTGTTTTTTATACATTTGTTTTGGATTAGATTATTGTAATACTATACGGTTTCAAGAAAATGATTACTGTTAGCTTTTTTATTGAAATTTAGTCAATTACGTTCCTTTAATGCCATTGAATCCTATTTTATGAGTTTGTTGCAGGACATTAAATATTCTTAAATATCATCTTTGTTGGATGGTTTTGGCGGTACCACCAAATAATTTTTGTTGAAGGTAGGGACGACGATATTATTTGATCTGAGTGGTAAGACCACAAATTGAAGAACATAAACTCTCCGAACACATTTTTGTTTGTCAACCTTAAAACTTGAATTAGGTGTTTAGTTTCCAAGATTGTCGGTGGTGCCTCTCATCATTTCATACAGAATTATGGAGTCTTTTCCATACTGCCTCAAATTGTTAAAACTAATGTAGAATCATTATTTTTAATTTTACAAAATTAAATAATTTAAAATAATTTAATACAAAACATAATTTTACATTATAATTGATATTGGAAAATGATAAACAAAGATGGGGTTGTATGAAGGTAAAACACTACTTGAAATCTTGTAAATCTTCATAGTGTGATCGTTTGATGCGATGAATTCTAAAATACAATCAGACATCAAATATTTTGTACAATAAACTTATGAAAATTAATTCTTACGCATTTAATTCTGTATCATCTCATGTCTCATCATATTCAAGCTAACTCCAGTTTTGGCACTTGAAATTTTTCCTGTGTTTGCAGTGATGCATTAATCGCTTTCATAATTCGGTCATTTTATTATGTAATAAATTTATTAGAAAGTCATCCTAAAATGAGTCGGTATACCATGTCTTAAAATTAAGCTCCAACAATTAATAGTTAAAAAAAAATGGATAGTTCTTATTTCGTCACTATGGGTCCGATTGGTAATGGCTGTAGCTTTAAATATTTTGCTGTAGAAAAAAATCTGTAGACTTTTTGCTGTGGCTTTAGATTTTATTGCTGTAGAATTTTATTGAAGCACTAAAAAATTGCTTTGGATATTTGGCTCTGCAGAGCACTTGTACAGCTGTAGGATATTTTAAGAGCTGTGGTTTCAAAAAAAATTTAAAGCTTGATTGCTCTGAATTTGGTGCTGTGGAAATAAATAGGGCTGTGGACAGCACCTACAGCAACTACCAATCACCCCCTATGATTAACAACCTAGTGGGTTTGCCTTTTTGATATAGATCAACTTATGATTTTAGGAGTATTTAATTTTCTAGATGACTTTAGGAGGAGTTTTCAATTATCTTTTTTTCTTATTTCTATATGTTTTATTACATGTTGTGATCATGTACGTCTGAGTTATCTTATAAATAAGGTACAACGAAGTTTGAATTTTCTCACCTAAATTCTTTGGTCATTGAATGCTTCTGCTAACGGGGAAATCTTTCCTGGTCCCCTTAATAAAACATACCATTTTGCTACAGAAATGGTTGTTTGGTATTTGGAACTAACACACAGGCTTTACAGTTGAGAGATTGTAGGATATAAACGAAAAGAGATAATATGGATCGTGTCTAGTTTGAAGAGATTGAGAACATAACTGAGTTAGATCATTGACTTGTGAGCAGTGTTTTGAAATCCGACCCGGACCCGCGGTTGAACCGGTAAACTCGGTGACCCAGAAAAAATCCGGTTTGGATTTTGTGAAAAACCCAATATTTAGAAACCCGCAAAAATCCGCAAAAATCCACTAAAACCCGGAACCTGGTACCGGTTGAACCACCGATTGAACCAATAAATAATTGTTTTTAGTTTTTAGATTATGTTTTATATTCTAAGTTTTCAATTAAGAAGTTAGATGCTGTCAAAAAAAAGTTATGTTTTCCTTTTTCAGTTTTATATTGTGATTTTTAGGTTTTGATGAAGATTTCACTATGCCACTTGAAGAAAATGAAATGAACAATGATAGAGAGAACCAAAATTAGTTTATGTGATTTGGTGTTAGTTTATTTTTGTTATTGACCATTTATTACAACGATCTTTAACTTCTAGTTTATTTTGAATTTGAAGTTTAGTTTATTATTTACATTAGACATTTAAATATTTATCATTTTTATATCTTGATTTTTTCAGATGTCATAACTCTTACTTTCTTACATAAAATTTTAAATAGTATAAACAATTTTTTTTATATTTTGTATTTCAAATGAAAATAAAAATATAGAAACTAAAGTTAAGTGTTTTCTAAATACTTTTTAAACATAAAATATATACATATCCAAACTATTATTTTATGTTTTGAAAAACATTTAGAAAATTAAACTTTAGTTTTTATGTATTTATTTTCATAGATAATATATTATTATATAAAAAAATTAATTTATTTTTTAACCCGCGGTTCATCCGCGGTCGACCCAGTGACCCAACAACCCGGTAAGTCGTCCGGTTCAGTGTCCGGGTCGGGTTTAAAAACATTGCTTGTGAGTGTTCCTTTGGTCAGCTAAATAAATATGCTGTTTTAAAATATGTTGCTATACATAGTTTGTAGAGATTATATTCTTGTATTTCTCTGGTACAAATTACAATTTTCAATTTGTTTTACTAGTAAAGAAAAAAAAACGTCATCTGTCTTACATAACCAAACCAAACCAACCAATTTACAAAGGAGTTTACCGCTATAAAGAGAGGTTTTCCAACTAAACTCGACTCGTTTGGGAATCGCAACGGACACTATCTGTCCAGGCCCATTTGGCTCGACCCAATTAACTCAGCCCATTACGAGGAGGAGAGAATAAATCAAGGGTCGCGCCAGAGAGAGAGAGAGAGAGCCAGCACTAGGCGCACTGTAGCTAAAACGAGAGCACCTGACATACTCAGTTCTCGCGTGTGCTCACGCGCCGACGCGATACTCTCCCGCCGCCAACGGCATTGCCTCTACAGCCGTTCTCCTTCCTTTTCCACCGGCCACGGTTCTCTACCAAGCAGTCAAAACCCTCCCTCTACCAGCTTCCACTAAACCCTAACCCTCTCCACATTTCGTAAGTCGCTGTTAAATTCTGGCGATCGTCTTAATATTTTGACTGTCGGAAAACAAAATTTGTTGTCTTTAAAAGAAAAATCGTTATTAGGGTTTCGTTGTGGCCGTTATACTTAGTTTTATGTGGAAGTTATAATCTAACTTTGTGTGTTGTTGTTGTTGTTGTTGTTGCAGAGACTTGTAAACAATGGCACCAAATGCGCATATAAAAAAAGCAATTACAGCTATGAAGGCTCTTGGAATAGAGGAAGCGCAGATAAAGCCTGTCTTGAAAAACCTTCTCACTCTTTACGATAAGAAGTGGGACTTGATAGCCGAGGACAACTACAGGGCACTCGCTGATGCTATCTTCGAGGCCCAAGAGACTCAGGTCTCTTTCTTCTCACATTTCTATTGGCTTAATGTTTGTTTCTCTCCTACTTGACATTCTATAACACATGAAAGGCCGTTGAAGAGAAAAAAGGAAAGGAGAAGAAGGCCAACGACGAAGCTGAAGGCAGCGTATGTTCTTTCAAGTTCAAAGACTCTATTTTTTGTATTTCTTATCATTGTTCGCTTTGTTGTTGATCAAATCTTTCAGGCTGCAGAGGTTGACAGAGGAAAGAGGAAGGCGCATGAGGTATGCAAAAATGATTCTTTGTTTCTTCATGTTCTTGCATTTATTCAGTTTCTGTCGTGTCATGAATTATCAGACTGTAGAAGACGATGAAGATGCCTTGGATGAGCCTGAACGCCCTTTAAAGAGGCTGCGGCGCAGAGGTGGTGAAGTAGTCTCTGCTTCGGCTTCAAACAGTCCCAGCTTGGGCAGTCCCTGTTTAAACGAGACTACAACTCATGACCCTGTCTCATTGCCATTTCATCCCATACCAACCGAAAATGACCCTGATGCTGGTGCGCTCGTTATTCCAAAAGGCGAGCCCTCCACAGGTACTTCTTGATTAATTACGACTAACTAAATCTTCCTTTCATTACTTATTTCTAAACTCATACGTGTCTTGTATGTTATCTCTTCAGATTCCTTAGAAAATGGGAACTCTTCGGCTCCCATGCCTGAGGCGGAGGAAACAAATGGACGTGTGGAAGAGCCGCATGGGTCAACAGCAGCTACTGACGACGGTGCTACAACAACTATTGAGAGAGCTAGTGAGCACACGGTGGCTACAACCCCAGAAGGAATTTCAGCGCTTGAGTTAGCTTCTTCTGCAACCGGTGAAGTGAAGATTAATCTGAGTTTTGCTCCTGCAACGGGAGGATCCAGTCTGCATGCACCTTCTATGGATGAACTACGAAGAGCAATGGAAGATGTGTGTCTCCGGCAGTACAAAATACTAGATCCTAACTTTTCTGTAAGTCGCTTTTTGAACGACATCGCTAGCTCCTACCTGGAACTGGCAACGAAGGCAGAACAACCAGCCAACCAGTCTCCAGAAAACTTGCCGTCTCTCACCACAAATGTTGACGTATTGAAGAAATCTGCAGCAGCGATGGCTTTTACTGCTGAGGGCCGTAATGACCTGGCAGCAAAGGTGATGAATTCAGCCAACCAATCGCCAGAAAGCTTGCAAACGACGAAGGTTGTTGATGTATTAAGCAAATCTGCTGCTGCAACTACGGCTAATACTTCTAAGGACAGAAATGGTCATGTACGTGATGATGAAAACAGTGGAGCTGGTGAATCCATGGGTTTGGTAGTTGTTCCCGAGTGCCATATTTCTGCGGATGAGTTAAGAATGATCAGCAGCGTCAGTGACATCACTTTTGGAAAAGAAACTGTTGAGATTCCTTGGGTGAATGAAGTCAATACCAAGGTTCCTTCACCTTTTCGATACATGACCCAAAGCCTTGTGTATCTAGATGCTGAAGTGAAGTTTTCACTTGGGAACATCAAGGACCAATGCTGCTCCTCTTGTTGTGGAGATTGCTTGTCTCCAGCAATGGCATGCAGTTGTGCAACTGCAATTGGTGGCTTTGCATACACAAAAGATGGCCTCCTGCAGAAAGATTTCCTGGAAGAGTGTATCTCCGAGGCCCGTAATCCTCAGAAACAGGTGGTGCAGTATTGCAAAGAATGTCCATTGGAGATTGCCAAAAACGAGGAGACTTTGGAACCGTGCAAGGGGCATCTAAAGAGGAAGGCCATAAGAGAATGTTGGATCAGTTGCGGCTGTACTAAGAAGTGTGGCAACCAAGTCGTCCAGCATGGCCTTCACACTAAGCTGCAGGTTCTTCATTCACCTTACCAAATTTATTTTGCCAAGTGGTTCACTATTTAATGATTATAACACCTAACAGAATTGATTATACTTTTGTGTATGCATAACAAAACAATTAACTTTCGCTCCTTGAATCAGGTGTTTTTCACGTCCAATGGGAGAGGTTGGGGACTTAGAACTCTAGAAAAGCTGCCCAAGGGGGCATTTGTCTGTGAGCTTGCTGGAGAGATATTGACCATTTCAGAGTTGGTCCAACGCAGCAGCTCGGAGAAACTTACTTCTCCGGTGATACTGGATGCACACTGGGATTCTGAAGAAGTCTCAGGTGTCAAAAGAGCTCTTTGTCTTGACGGAACGCACTATGGAAATATCTCCAGGTTTATCAATCACAGGTACAAGGATTTTACGAGTAATGAGTTTGAATCATTTGGTTTTGGCCATTTTCGAAATGACTAGCTTAGCTTTAGAAACTCGTTTGGTGAAGTTATAATTGGTTTTCTTCTCATTTCATTACTTCGCTGTTCAGATGCGTGGATGCAAATTTGATTGAGATACCAGTTCATGTGGAGAATATGGACTTGCACTACTATCATGTATGAAACAATCCCTTTTCTCATTTGTTATGTTGAAACTATAAAACGGGAAGCTAATCTTTGTTCTTTTTTCTCAGCTTGGGCTCTTCACAACAAGAGATATCGAGGCCATGGAGGAACTTACCTGGGTGTGTTAGAAGTTTCTCCACCCACACTTGGACAGATTTGTTTCTTTTAGAAATTTTGACAAGTTCGGGTTCAAGTCATTCTTATTGTTTTGAAACTCTCTGAGAAGTATTGGACTTAAAAACCTGCAGGATTATGGCGTGGAGTTCAACGATCAGGTGTATCCCACGCGTCCATTCCATTGTCGATGTGGTAGCGAGGTTTGTCGGAACGTTAAGCGGAGCAGCAGTGAGTAATCTCTTTCCTTAGTTTGACTGTTAAATGTTTTCTATGGTACATGAACTCTTTGACTGTTGTTGTAACTAACAATCAAATTCTCTGATGGTGCAGAAAGCAAGAAGTCGAAGAAGAGAGCATGAGAACTCCCAGTGTTGGTTTTTGAAGATGTGTGATGGTCCCAATCTCTGTTTTGTGAATGTATTGACAAAATTTCCCCAAAACTTTTGTTGTCAATCCGACAAAGCAAATATGCAAAAACGGTTGGTGGGTCCATCCATCTTAGGGGTTAGATTAATCGGAGGATGATGCTTTTGTCTTTAATATTTTGTGATAACAAGCTTTTGTGTATACCTCAACTTAGGTTCTAATGGCAACCATATATAATCTCTCTGTTTTTATATGATCATGGTTCGCTTTTGGACATCATATGATTATGGCTTTGGTTTGACCGTAACCATGTCTACTTCATTTCATGTTTTAGAAGAGACTCTTTAGTTAAAATGGCTATGACTTTGGTTTAACATTATAAACATGTCTCTATTAATACACAATTTATAAGACAGTGATCTCAACTCAAAAGATGAGGCTCCCATTAAGAGTATTTGTACAACGCTTCTCTCCTCTTCATGTACAGTTCTGATGTGATCCACAGTTCAGAACACAACCAGAGCTTTGATTTATTACATATATACACCGCTTTAAACCGCATTCTGTGCTACAAAGGCTTTACCCACCGAGTCTCTATTATGGGGAATCAAGAGAGAATCTTGATGGCCAGATAAAGAAATGGCCGGTTGGATTCCACTTGCGTTTAGAGGAAACAGCGTTTTGTAGTACCCATCCATTATAGCGGGAATATCACAAGTGGCCGCAACACCAGGAATCTGTTTCAACAACAACAAACGCAGAGTATGAAAACGCACTTCCGAACACACTAGTAAGCAAAGAAGATATATAAACCTTTTTAGGAGACATACTTGGTAAATATCGCGCAAATAGCCGTAGAGATTCGGGTACTCAACGAGCTTTTTCTTGGTGCATTTGAACAGAATGTTGTAAACAGGATCAAAACGAATCAGAGTTGTGAAGAGACAAACATCAGCCAGTGTCAACCTTTCTCCACACAAGTACCTGTTACTACCTAAGTGATCTTCAATCTCATCTAAGGTACTAAAAAGTTCATTCACTGCTCGATCATACGCTTCTTGACTCTGCGCAAATCCACACCTTTCACACAAAGCCAAAGACTTTAGCAACAAACACACATATAGCAACGTCAAGAAGAATACAATTACCTGTAAACACCATTGTTAACCTTAGGGTACACAATCCGATTCCAAGTTTCAATCTTTCCTTTTAATTCTGGTGGCGTGAGCTCCAAGCTAGGGTTTTTAGCGAGTTCGTTTAGACCTGTATTGAAGAACTCGATGATATCGTAGCTTTCGTTACAGACAACATCTTTCTTTCTCGAATCCCACAACATTGGAACTGTGCATCTCCCATCATAACCACCGGTTCTAGATTTGTACACTTCCTTCAGATTCCTACACCGGTTAGCCTTATCCAAACCCGGGATAAGTTTATCCTTATCCCTAATCGGGATAGTGTTATCCTTGAACTCCCACGAGCCGTCTTGACCCGGGGAAGCGACTGAGACCGATACGGCGTCGTCTAAGCCCTTGAGAGCTCGCACGATTAGCGTTCGGTGAGCCCAGGGGCAGGGGAGACCGACGTAGAGATGGAGCTCCGAAGAAGCGGCGGAAGGGAACTGGGTCGGGTTGAGGCGGAACTGGGAAGTGGGTCGGGTGTATGACCCGGATGAGTCTGATGGAGCGAGCTGGGTCATCATGAGATGCCAGACGGTGGACCAGGCTGTTCGAGCGGTGGAGATGAGTAGACCCGGAGGGAGAGATGGGCCCCAGAGTAGCTTTGTGGCGGAGGTGAAGATGCTGGTGGTGGTCGTGGTGGGTTTTGGTGGCTGGTTGGACATTCTAGCGCTGACGCGGCGTGGCGTAGTTGTGTGAGACGGAAAGGTTAGTTGCGCCGATGCGCAGCAAACGGACATGACTGGGAGCTTCCTTGTTCGGACAATGCAAAACGTTGGTCTCTCTGCGAGACAAGACAGACGAGCGACTCTAAACGTTGCGTTTGTAACAGAAAGTAAGGCCCGGTTTGACAAAAAGGATATGAGGCCCATTTACGTTTCTGGGCCATGATGATTATAAAGTTTTGTTTTGTTTCTAATACAAATACATATATAGAAATACCCCTGTTTTCGTCGCTAGGCGCTAGTCGGGCTGTCGAGTTGGACCTAGCGCATAAAGAAAAAATTAGAGATTAATTAGAAATTATGTGGGACGGAATGTTTAGATTGTTTACTATGTTATAAAACATGTTAATTTTTAATTATGTATAACATTAATATATTTTCATGTTTAAGAATATATAAAACACACAAATATAATATATAAATTTAATATAGTGTAATTTTCATCAAAATTATGAATCTAAATAATATTTATAAAATTTTAGATCAAATAAATAAATAAAAATATTATTAGAAAAAATAATAATAATAAATAGATTAGGCGGCTAGGCGGTCATTTAGACGGTCTAGACAGAGAAAATCGGATATCCGATTTTTTTAACCGATTTAGCATAAATTGGGACAGAAGAGTGACGCGTCCAGGCGGTTAGGCGGCCGATCAACACGGATCAATAGAAGTCTTTGGTGTATTGATCCGTGTTGTGTCTTCAACCGTAGCCACATTCCTCTATTCTTTTGAATCAGCCCTGGCCTGTTTGAGAGTAATCCACCATAGCAGATTCTTTTGTTGAAAGATCAATAGATTGCGACTCTTCCAAATTCTCCACAGAATACCAATAGGTAATTCGTTAAATTGTGCCAAACTCGGAGCAAAACTACAAGAAAGACACGCCTGTATTTTATCTTCCAAAGAAGCTAGAGGATCCAAAATAATATTATTAGCAACTCCGGAAGCCCTCCAAATCATTTGTGCATAAGGACAGCCGAAAAACAAATGATCTTCTGTTTTGACTGCGTTACAACATCTTCGACACTGATCATATCTTGTAATATGTCGTCTTCGTAAGTTGCTTCCAGTGGCTAGAGATTTTGATATAAGTCTCCAAAGGAAATGTTTAATTTTTGGGGGAGACTTACATTTCCATATCTGATGCTTCACTTGAGGATTCCCGTATGTTGGCATGACAGTAACATTTGTTGGTAAGTGAGAATTTAACCAATACCCAGACTTAACAGAATAAATTCCATTCTCATTATAATGCCAGCCCAAGAGATCACACTGAGCTTTAGAACTGATCTTTAACCCCAGTATTTTCTCCACATCTTCACTGATCTTATCAATATTCCAACCTATTCCAACCTGAACTGTCTGTTTTAATGTAAGAAGAAACAGTAGTAGTGGCATACCTAACGGTCTCGGAGGTCTAGGAGTATGCTCAGGTAACCAAGGATCCGTCCACATATTCACTGTAGTTGGTCTGTGTTTTTGTGTACAAATATAACCTATCTACATTTATTCATTGAAAAAAAAAATCTAAAAGTTTTAATTTGAAGAAATAGAGATGATTTCATATTAATAAATAAAAGCATAAAACATTGATATCTTTCTAAGATATGTTTTTCCCTTTATACGACAAAATATACAAAGCATCTGAACAAAAGTGTTTTTTTTTTCTCTTTCAGATTGAGACTTTTAACTATATACAAAACAAGACAATATATGGCTCCAAAAATAGATAATATAATAATACGAAAGTTTGAAATTATCGCCGACGAGACCAACCGTCGTCGAAATTCAGATGATAGCTCCGGAGATCATAGCTACACTGAATATTGTGAGTATCACTCTTCCTGGACAGTCTCAAACGCGACTTCAACCTCCAAAGAAATTGCTTCACGAGAACGCGAGGAGGTTTCCCAAAACATGATGATGAGAACGCAAACGCCACAATCGTTCTTTCCTCTGAGTTTCCTAGCTTAGCTGAGGCCGTAGTCGTTGAGTTTCCGATTCGTTTTCCCCATCTCCGGAACTGAAATCTCTTCAAACTCTGTCGGTTCATTGCTTCTGTGCCTCTCTCTTTTATGGGATTTGTGTTGGTGAGAAAATGTAAATGTAACTAAGAAGCAAAGAATGAGATAAATATTTAAAGGGTGAGAGAGAGAGAGGTTTCGGCATTTGCAACGTGTGTATTTCCAATTCGTGGCCTAAAAGTATATAGTCAACAAGTAGTCCAATGTGCATCATTCTCCACCGTATATCCAATTGTTTGATAAAAAGTCGATATTATAAAATTAACCTAACCTGTTACCACTTTGAAAGACCACCCCGTGATGTATTATGTCTTAGATTTGGCTAAACGAAATCATATATAGGCCGCAAATTCATGGTCGTCTGAGGTTAGCAAGGCATAAAACGGACCTATAACAGCAAAGCAAATAGTTGCTCAGAAAAAAAAACAGCAAAGCAAATAAAATAAAAGGGTTTAGACGACAAAATGGCACGAGTTTTTTTTTTCTTTTCCAAAGAGGCATGAGTTAGTAGATAGAACATCAATATATTATCAAATGTTAAAACACAAAAATGTATTAAAAAAGAAGTGTTCAATATGTCAATTTAGATCTGTTGTTCTTATAAAAAAAGAAGCATTCACTCTCACAAGGATCTGTTGTTCTCATGCAGCATTGCAGTTGATAGAACTGAAGAAATGAAACGGGCAAATCTGCAGCTAGTGTGGGGCTTCGTCTTCCCGAGGTTTACCAGCCTTGATCATTACACATTCCTCCTTGTCTTTCCGGGGATATAAGCCACTCTGGTTTCTTCATTTTCTTGGAGTCACATCTTGGAATAAGTGTGATCCTCTTTGTAGCCAGACAGCTCTTGCATTCAAAGATCTGAGATGCATGCATTTCAATTTCTCAAAAAAAAAAAAAATTAAAAAAAAAATGTCAACATAGATCTTGCTCATGCAGTACATAAAATATTACTTATGCACCTTTCATTTTATCCTAATTATTGTTTTTCAGATTTTACAATAAATATTATGAAGATAATATTTAATAAAATTGTTCTGTGTAATAATTTTTTATTTGGTAATACTATATACACACACAGTCACTCACTATCAAATTTGAATCTCGGTTTAAAGTAGATAATTACATTAAAAACACCAATGAGCTACAAATTCAAGCTTTGTGTAGTATTGTTATTATATTTTGTTTCTCTAAAACATATATTGAGTAGTTAGTTTTTTTGGTGTAATATTGAGTAGTTTTTTTTTTGTTTAAATAATATTTGAGTATTTGTTTAAAGGGAAGTTTATAGATATGTTTGATTATTTGGTTAGTGTCAGCTCCACATTACAAAAATATAATGTAGCATTGATATACCCGTCCCACTTTCGGGTGGAGGAGAATCAACGGACAACGGTGAAAGCAAAAGGTCTCAACGAAAGAATCATTTTAACTTTTGAAAAATCCTCTTTTATCAAAAGAACATAATAATAATAATCTGACGCGAAGACGCGAACTCGCTTTCGCTCCAGTTGTTGGTGGTCTGTCTGAAATTGTTGCTTGAAAGATTCTATTGAAGTGAGATTGGATTGTCAGTTATTTTTTTACATTTTTTAAATAATTTTTTTATATGGAATCGAACCATGATGCAAGTTGTAACTCAAGTGAGACTCAACCAGATTTGACTGATAGTTCTATATACACCGTCTATAGTGTAGACTCTATACCATAAATGATAACTATTTTACGGATATTTTAATTGATACAAAAGAAAGAAAAGAATTAAAGAATATACCAAAAAGAGCAAAAGATTATGCCTAATGCTAAAAACAGAGACCCCACGCGGTGTGCTTTCATTGTTTTACCTGACGTCAAAGTAAAGAAACGTGGACAAAGACAACGATGCATAACAACAGCAACAAAGAGAATTCAATTTCATAATAACAACCAAAGGAAATATCTCGAACCAGCAAATACAATTCATTTCTGGATCTTTTCTTTCTGTTACTTATCCATCATTCATACTCATTTATTGAATCGATTGTGACCGAAATTTGAAGACATACCACTCGATTTCTACTCGCAAACGCAAGTGCCAGAAATCCTAATGTTTCATAATATATATGACAAAACATCTGCATCAATATGAAGCTACCTTGAAAATGCTGATGATCTTCTTGTATGATCTATGGCCATTAAGTTGTTTGGTGGCCTCTGCACAAAATATTGAATACTTACAAGCACCAAACTCTTTCCTCGAGCTCATTTATAACATATAAACACAAAATACTATCAATGTTATTGCATAAATATCTCGGGAAGGGAATTTATAATTATCCACTGCATATTGAGGAAATGATTTGAAGAGGCAGGTAAAATGAAAAGTAAAAGTACTACATAGTTGTGTTACTTTACAGATGTCGGTTTCTAGCTTCTGTTAGATTCAAGAACTTATGTGCAACTCATGCTTGGGGAGAAAATTAACCTTGCTGTTGAGACGTCTAGTTTCAACTGAACAGAGTTACCTTTGAACTCAAAGGGATCTCGTTTTGTTTTAAGCTTTTCGATCTTTGAGGTAGAAGCTTTCATAAATCTTCGTATTGTTCTGACAAAGTGACAGATTTGTAAGAACTAACATGACACTTTCGATTAATTGAGTCTATCTGCTTGCTAAGCGTCCTTGTAACAATAGCTCCTGCGCTTCAGCAATATCACCACATGTGATCGAGTGACCGCCTTTTCTTAGGTCAAAATGGATATATATACTTAGTTTAAGAATCAGAACACCTTACGATCTTTTCCAAGAATATACCATCGTCACTCTCAGCTGAAAATGGTAGCCTTCTTAACACTTGTGCCCACTGAGTTCTTGGTGCAGAAAATATCAAGATGGCATCTGATACCAATCTTAAAGTTCTCCTACTGAGAAAATAAAATAAACCTTTCGATTGTCAGATGTTCCATGTTAAAATTTCAACTTGCCGTTGTCTCCGGCTCAGAAAAAGAATCACATCAAGATCATCAACAAGTACTCCAAGATTACTGCAGCATAATGCTATATCCCGTGCTTCAAAAGCATACATACCCCAACTAAGTTATGTCCTTGTCTTCTATCTGTATTGACTCTTTTGGCTTTCTGTTTTTGGAAAGGATCTTTAAACCAGTCTCAAGTGCTGATACTCATGACACAACAGATTGCCTCTCGCAGAGCTTCCCATCAATTATGTATGTAATACCGTCACCTGATTCCACAGCTGCAATCAGAATAGCTAGGAGTTGTTTATCCTTCAGTGCTGAGATTCACCAAATGCTCTTCTAAGACAAAGAAACTATCTTCTTATACAATAAACGAAAGACAAAATAATAAAAAATATCATATATAACTTACATTTTGCTCACCAAGAATAAGATGCATCTCTTTCAGATTTTAATGTGTTATGTTGGTGACAAAGAATCATCCCCTATATATTAATTGAGAAGCATTTGAAAAATTAGAACCTTAATTTTGTATTAATTAAAAAAAACCCCAAATCCTAGGTGGCACTCTAAATGCCTTCTAAATTCTATTTCAAAGAATTCTAGAGCATCTAATATAAAGTATAGTTTAATCTAATGGTGTCACATTATTTTATAATTATATAACACTAGAGAACATTATATTAACCTAAAATATAGGAAGTGTGTATTCTTTCCTTAAATAAAAGCTACGGAATTACCTAATATGATTTACATATATATGGCAATTAATTATTATGAATAATGACAATTAATTATTATAAATAATGAAGATTTGATAACAATTTTTGCATCATTCTTCATTTTTGTTTAAAGTTATATTATTAAAAAAATTAAACAATCACATTAACCATATAATAAAAAAATTAGATTTTTCTTATATGTTATATTTTTAATTTTTTAAAATGACTTTAAATTACAAAAATGAGGAAACCTTATATGTTATATATATATTTTTTAAATGACTTTAAAATACAAAAATGAGGACACCTTATATGTTATATTTTTCTTATATGTTAGAATTTTCTTATATGTTATATTTTGATTTTTTTTTAAAAACTTTAAATTACAAAAATGTAAGTTTACCTTAAATAAACGACTAAAAACATTAAAATGACATGTATCAATTCGATGGTCGATTTGAAAGCTTTCAAAACCATATGCAAGATAAAATTCAAAATAATTTAACTGTGGAAACAATACTGTTAACTTTTTTCAAAAATGTGTTCGATGAAAAAAATAAGGTTTTTATGTCATAATTTGTTTAATGTTCAGTAGAGAACATTATATTAACCTAAAATATAAGAAGTGTGTATTTTTTCCTTAAATAAAAGTTACCGAATTACCTAATATGATTTACATATATATGACAATTGATGATTTTGAATAATAAAGATTTGATAACAATTTTTGCATCCTTCTTCATTTTTGTTTAATTTTATATTTTTTAAAAAAAAATAAACAATCACATTAACCATATAATTAGAAAATTAGATGTTTTCTTATATGTTATATTTTGAATTTTTTTAAATGATTTTAAATTACAAAAATGAAGAAACCTTATATGTTATATATTTCTTTAAAACGACTTTAAAATACAAAAATGAGGACACTTTATATGTTATATTTTTCTTATATGTTATATTTTTCTTATATGTTATATTTTGAATTTTTTAAAACGACTTTAAATTACAAAAAAATAAGTTTTTCTTAAGTATACCACTAAAAACATTGAAATGACATGTATCAGTTTGCTGGTTGATTTGAAAGTTTTCAAAACCATATGTAAGATAAAAGTCAAAATAATTCAAATATGAAAACAATACTGTTCACTTTTTCAAGAATGTGTTCGAGGGGAAAAATAAGGTTTTTATGTCATAATTTGTTTAATGTCCACTAGAGAACATTATATTAACCTAAAATATAAGATGTGTGTATTCTTTCCCTAAATAAATGCTACTAAATTACCTAATATTATTTACATATATATGGCAATTAATGATTATGAATAATAAAGATTTGATAACAATTTTTGCATCCTTCTTCATTTTGTTTAATTTTATATTATTAAAAATAAATAAACAATCACATTAACCATATAATAAAAAAATTAGATTTTTTCTTATATGTTATATTTTGAATTTCTTAAAATGACTTTAAATTATAAAAATGAGGAAACCTTATATGTTATATTTTTTTTAAACAAATTTAAAATACAAAAATGAGGACACCTTATATGTTATATTTTTCTTATATGTTAGATTTTTTCTTATATGTTATATTTTGATTTTTTTAAAATGACTTTAAATTAATGTAAGTTTTCCGTAAGTATACGACTAAAAACATTAAAATGACATGTATCAATTCGATGGTTGATTTGAAAGTTTTCAAAACCATATAGAAGATAAAAGTCAAAATAATTCAACTGTGAAAACAATACTGTTCACTTTTTTCAAGAATGTGTTCGATGAAAAAAATAAGGTTTTAAGTCATAATTTGTTTAATGTCCAATCCGATCAACTCATGATGTATTAATTATACTTTTGTTCCATTATTTTTAATAAAAATTGATCCGATTCATTGGAAAGAAATTATATAATAACAACAATAAATATTTTATATATATAAATAAAATGATCAAATGTATAAAAGAAACTATCGATAATATATACAAATAAACTCCACTCTGCGCAAGGCGCAGGTCTTATCCTAGTTTATATTGAAAGCTTGAACCACGTCAAGATTGACAATTGGGTTATATGGCGTTTTGGTTAAACGGCCGGTTAAATATTACTCAACGGTTTACTGTTATTGAAAACCGGTTATCAGTTGTAACTAATATCAAAGAAATTAGCGCATTAAGATTCTGGTTTCCCAAAAAGAAGTTTCTTACCATCATTTGAGCAGGGTCCGCTACCACCTCTCACGGTGACATGTAATACAGATGCATCATGGTCAAAAGAAACAGGTACAGCAGGGCTAGAATGGTGTTTTGAATCTATGCAACCGCACATCAATAAATGCTGCTCAAAATCCCTTCTCTCTGTATCATCGCCTATAACAATAAAGAGAAAGAAAAAAGCAGTTTGCATCTTACAGTCACCCGAAATCAATCGGAGCCCCAGGAAGAGAGTGTGTGGCGGAGTTAAAGAGAAAGAGAGAAATTGAACGTTTTCCAAAAATAGAATGCCTCCCACTAAGACATCTTTTTAATGTATTGTTTTCCATATTATAGCTAGAGAAAAATGATCTGAGTTAGGGGTGGTAAATATTAACTCCCCGTAATCCATAATATTATGAGTTTATTTTAAAGTAGATTTTTTATTAAAAATATTAAATATGTACATTTTTAAACTAAATTTTGTGCTGTATATTTTGTAACTATTTTCGTATTAAAATTATCAGATAAAATAATTTTATAAATGTACTAATTTTTTGGAAAAAAATTGTTATGAAAATTCTTTAAAAAAAACAATGTTGCCCAGAGGCCTTAGGAAACTTTGAGCCAGCCCTAGTCATGCCTTCAGTATCTCTCTCCCTCCACAAGTTTTACATTAAAGCCTGAAAAGTGACGCGAGCAAGATTAGAATCTGTCTTGCTCAGTCAATTACTCAAATATTAAACGGAAAATGGTCTATCAATTTGGGTTAATCCGAGTGCCAAAAGATTCGAATATAGTCCATGCCATATTGTGAAATAATATGGTCACGTATTGAAGAATTGATCCTTAATAACTCGTCACCTTTCGCAAAGAAGACAGTATAAAGCAAGCGAAGATGTGAATGATTCACATCAATGATTTTCTTCTTAGTAAAACTAAATTTCTATCTTATCATGCATGTGACTAAAATTTTTTGTTTGTCTATATTCCAATAGAAAATGATCCGGGTTTTTTGAATTCGTTTTTTATTTGTTTTGTCAACTGAACTTGTTAATTTGATTAATGATATTGTCTTATGGAGTAGTTAACATAACATATGAAATGAGCTGTGATGTTCAATAATTCTCAATCCCATCGTAAATTATAATATCTTTAGTAAACAATAAAATGTTAAGAAAAAGAAGAAGTTTTTCTTTGTATTCTACTCATCCCTTCACAAAACTGAAAGCCAATCTCGATATGCCACAAGAGAGCATAGTCAATGACTCAAAAGGCCAATCTATTAACAATGTCGAAAATTAAATTTAATCTAAATTGGTCAAAAAATGGTTTTCTTAAGAAAGACCGAAATATTAATAAATGACGAATAGATCTCACTTTTCAATGATTAAAATTTTGAACAGAAAAGTTTTCAGTTGAAAAATAATAGATCACGAGAAGTATCCTTATCGGCAATAATGATAGAGAAATTTTTGGGTTCACCCTCTATGTAAACCAACTAATGAAAATTAGTTATTTTATATATAGATTTTTTTGAAAAAGGAAACAAAATATATAGAATTATTTTTTACATAAAAAGATAGAAAATAAATAAAAAAGTATAATAACAATAAAAAATAACTTTTTTAATATTGTTAAAGTGGTTCATATTAAACACTAAACCCTAAACATGAAACTCTAAACCCTTAGGTAAACACTAAACCCTAAACCTTTGGGTAAATCCTAAACACATGGATAGATTCATAATCTTTGGAATATTTCTTTACCTAAGAGAATCCTTGGAATATCTCTTTACCCAAGGGTTAGGGTTTACCCAAGGGTTTAGAATTTAATATTTAGGGTTTAGAATTTAGGGTTTAATATGAACGGCTTTAACAACATTAAAAACTTATTTTACGGCTGCTACTATTTTTGTATATTTTACCTAAGGATTTAGAGTTTATCTAAGGGTTTAGGGTTTAGTGTTTATGATTTAGGATATAAGTTTAGTATGAACGACTTTAACAATATTATTGCTATTACATTTTTTAATTTATTTTTTATTCTTTTATTTAAAAAAAATAAATTCTAAAAATATTATATATTTTTTTAAAAAAGATCTGTATATAAAATAACCAATTTTCATTGGTTGGTGAACCTATCCAAGAATTTCTCCTTTTCCCGCTCATCGTGTGAACTTGTTTTGAATTTCCATGAATATATTAAAAGAGTTAGAAACTGTGTATTTGTCTTTTTAGATAATGATTAATAATTACTATTTGAATCTAAATGGTTCCAGCTTATATAAAATTAATTAAGCAATATTACTATGAATAGTGGGACCAAGTACATATGGTGAGACAGTTTCTTTTAATGGTCATGGACCTTATGGTCTAAATAATTTATGTATGCTTATTTTGTCTTCTGCAACATATATACTATCGGTTATTTGAAACTATTATGGTAGAGATAACCGCAGCACCAATATTGTGTTATGTGCTCGGAGATCGGATCAACTGATTATGTATTTGATGTTACACAGCAATCTAGGTGTATGTGTGCATATATATATACTATGAAGTTATTTTGGTAGGTAGTATATATTATGCTTTCTAATAAAAATATAAGAATGTAATTAGCTTTAAGCAAAAAAGAAGTAGTATGTAATTAGCTAAGCACAAAAAAAAAAAGTTTAGCTAAGCACACATTTATATAGACGACCGAGACGGTTGGTTATATTAATTTGCATGAGCTGGAGTGGATGTTTCTTGCCTATTTCACATCAAGACATGGTGCCCACTGTCCTCACAGCTCTATTAGAGTTATATTATATATCTATCTAAAATGTGCTGTCATTCACATTTATCCCATAGTTTTTTAATGTAAATTATTTCACATGAAAATGATAAGTTTGATCTGTAGATATCGAAAAGGTATTTAGACAAAAAAAATCGTATAAAAACTATATTCCAATTTTCTGTAATGTATTCTAACATTTTTTGTTTCTATTGATAGTGAAACTAATTCGATAGACAAACTAATAGTGCATTTTTTTTGTTATATACTTCTTTTTTTTGTTATGTGACACTTGTATGCTATACTAGATACTCTTATCTATTATATATAGACATTACCATATTACATACAGATCGCCAAAACAAGTAAATCTTCTTCACCGGTCAACTTGATCAAGTCATCATCGACATGGCTAGATCTTTGCTGCTCTCGCTAACCCTTGCGTGCTTCTTCACCGCAATGGTCTCAGCTCGTGACTGGAACATCCTAAACCAGCTCAAAGGAGGCAAGCCAACCACCAGCCAAAACGGCATAGGATCGTTGAAAGTATCAAACCTAAACGGATACTGCGAGAGCTGGAGAGTCAACGTGGAGCTTCACAACATCAGAGACTTCACGGTGGTGCCGCAGGAGTGCGTCTGGTTCGTCCAAAAGTATATGACGTCATCTCAATATGAGGATGACGTGGAGAGAGCCGTTGATGAAGCCATCCTATACCTCGGAAAAACTTGTTGCGAGAAGAAGAAATGTGATGGAATGGATGCTTGGATCTTTGACATTGATGACACTCTTCTCTCCACCATTCCTTACCACAAGAGCAACGGATGCTTCGGGTAAGAAAATTGAAAGTAACATATAGATTTGGTTCGCTCTGATTTGATTGGAGAAAATCTTAGTTTGAGTTTTTCTGGTGACAGTAATTATTGAAATACATATATATATATATATATAATGTTTTAAGCAGAGTAATTATATTTTAATCCGTTATATATAATTTTATAAATGTTATTACAAAGTTTGGATTTGACAAAAATTTAGTTTGTTTTTTTATAAGTGGTAGAACTTAGTTATCAATATATATAAACAAAAAAGTGTTTATTTCGACTTTTGTTGACGCAAATAATATGGCTTAATGTAATGAATATATAACCAAAACATGATGTGATTGGATCTGAATAGGTTTGGTTACACTAACAGATCTCATATCAGTTGGTTTTGTTTGATAATCATTTGAAGCGATCGGGTTATAAGAACAAAGCTTGTTTGAGATCTGGTTTAGTTCGGTTTTTTTGCCTACATGGCTACAGCCTACATCTATCATTCCTCTCTTCTGGTTCGCTTTGCTCCGGTTTATAGCAACCGGGACTGAAATGTTACAATGATTTGAATCAGTGGTGAGCAACTAAACACGACCAAGTTCGAGGAATGGCAAAATTTGGGAAAGGCACCAGCGGTTCCAAGCATGGTGAAGCTGTTCCACGAGATCAGAGAGAGAGGCTTCAAAATCTTTTTGGTCTCTTCTCGTAAAGAGTATCTCAGATCCGCCACCGTCGAAAACCTTATTGAAGTCGGTTACCACGGCTGGTCTAACCTTCTTCTCAGGTATATAATCCTCGGTTCAAGTGTCTTTTGATTGTTATAATTGAGTAGGTAGGTATATAAATAAGTTCATTATCATGTAAAACAGAAATTTTATTTCTAATTTCTCTTAACTCTTGTCATAAAACCGAAACTAAAACCAATTCAGGATACGCTCTTTTTTTTTTATGATGAGTCCATGTATTCTCACGTTAACATCACTAAAGGTTTGACTTATGGCACGGTAAAAATATGGTACATGTCAAGGTCCATATAAATCTATGATGAGCAACCAACATAATTCGAGCTTTCTGGTATAATATATTGTAAACCGGGTCGGGTACTAATAAAGTTGTCAACCGTAAATTTGTAGGGGAGAAGAGGAAGAGAAGAAGAGTGTGAGCCAATACAAAGCAGATGTGAGGACATGGCTTACAAGTCTTGGATACAGAGTTTGGGGAGTGATGGGTTCACAATGGAACAGCTTCGCAGGTTGTCCAGTTCCCAAGAGAACCTTCAAGCTCCCTAACTCCATCTACTACATCGCTTGATCAAATCATATGTACTACTCTAACCAAAAAAATAAGATCAGAATTCCAATCTTATTCTTCTGTCTTTTGATTCTCTCCCTTCATTTTTCCATTTCTGGTTTATATACCAATTCAAACGCTTATGAGTAGGGGTGGGCAAAAAAATCAAACCGAACCGATCAAACCGAACCGACCGAACCGAAACTGATTCGGACCAAACCAAAGTCCATTTCAAATCTTTCAGTTGAAGATTTTTCCAATCCGAACGGTTCAGTTCAGTTCGGTTTAAACCAAACCGAACCGATAAACCGAAATATTTTTATAATTATTTAAATTAAAAATATTAGTAATATCAAGATATTAAAATCCTAAGATAAAGCCCACTTAATTTCCTTTTGCACGAAGAAAATCCTAATATAATTTGATTTCCATGACACTTTGTCTAATTTTTGTAATATTCGTCATTGAGCCTACATAATATCCATGGTTAGTTTTTTCCAATAGCGTATACTTTTAAACCCTACAATTAAAACCTAAACCAAGTCTAATTAAATTGAATTGAATTTACATATTTAATTTTTGATTATGTCCAACACGATTATTTCATGACAACCTTACATTTATGTATTAAAACATGATTTCTTGTACAATAAATAAACTAAGAGAAATCCGATTAAACCGAAACCGAACCGAAATACAAACCGAATCGAATACAAACCAAACCGAATATAAACCGAACCGAACATAACCGAACCGAAATCGATCCAAACCAAACTAACTATAGTTTACTTCAGCTGGAAAAATTCTAGAACCGAACCAACCAAACCGAACCGAACTCGAACCGAACCGATAAATAACCGAAGTGCCCACCCTACTTATGATGATATATGCCCCATTATCATCTTTGTTTCAGTTGAATTCAGCTCTTTTTTTTCTTCTTTCTTTACCATTTTGGGCCTTTGTGAAACTGATTATGGGCTCTTTTTAAAAGTAATCTCATCTTTCTATATCTGATTGGATCTGATGAAATTCAGATATAAGATCAAAGTATATAACATTCAGCAAAGACTTAAGTAGGTATACATAATAACTTGAAAGCTACTCTAAGTTATTAAAGAACTAAAAAGAGTAACAAACAGCAGAAGGAAGTTGGAAGCTCTCAAGCAAATAAAGGATAAAATAAACTCTTGACTAAACATAGCTGTTCCCCCAT
>NW_026014064.1:0-34915 GCF_020379485.1 Brassica napus
AAGGAGTCTCAATGGTTGTTCAGTGTTAATGGCTATAACACTCAGTGTGACATCAAAGGATTGGGAAATAAAGATTCAGAATTCAGATGCTCTGAAGTGATACTCACAGGTGTCAGGTACATTCCAGAGGTGAGAAGAAATTTAATTTCTATGGGATGTTAGAAAAATCAGGTTGCAAGTACAAAGGAAGCAATTTTATGGTGCACTTCTACAAAGATAATAAGAGGGTGATATCAGGAAAATATCACAAGGGAGTTTATTATCTACAAGGCACAATTGCTAAGAGAAGAAGAATATGCCTAGAGTGGAGAAAATAATCAAGAAGAAGACGTCAAAAACGGTGACGTTCGCAAAAGTTCTGATTCAGGGACTACTCCATATGTCTTGAAAACAAAGAACTCATCAGCTCAAGGTGGAGACTCTTTTCTTGACAGAAAATCAGAAAAATTGAGTCTAAGGCGAGCAGTGAAGAATCTCAGAAAACAGAATCTTCAAACGGATGATGTATTGTTTGGAAAAGAAGTAAGGCATAAGATGGTGATCTCTCAGCACATGTTTTGACTGCACCTCAAGAGCTTAGTACAAAAGAAGAATCTAAAGACTGCGAGGAAGACTGGAAGAAGGCTGGAAAGGGAATACGTGATACAAGACTCGGGAATGGCGTTGTGAGAAAAGTGTCACATAATTGGGAGAGGGTATCTTCGGAGATAGAGTCAAGGAGAATATAACACTATCTAAGAACCATTCCAATGAAATCGAGCAGGAGTCTTAATCAACGCAGTACCTGGAGAGGAGCTTCAGGTTCGCTGCGATTCCGCCTAAGAAGAAGACGCTCCAGGTAACTCCATTATCAACGCTGTCTCAAACTCGCAGAGACAGAGGAGGAGAACAAGTCAGTTTCAGGTTATATTGATAATGGAAAACTCAAGGTGGAGTTTAGATAGTTACCTGTGAGCATAGATGCGAGGCAGAAGTTTCAGCTCAAGGTGGAGTAGCTGAAACACAAGAAAGTCGCTCAAAAGGTTTGAAAGTCGGATGAGGAGTATACTTTAAAAGAAATTTAAGTTGAAAGGGATGACCTGAAAAAACGTCTTAAACAGCAAGATAAGCTGAAGGGAGACGAGTATCTAGGTCGAGGAAAGAAGATAGAATCACCGGAGAGGAGAGAACGTCTTAAACAGCTGCTGTGGTGGAGGATAAACACCAAGGAGAGCTGAAGGGAGACGAGTATCACAACCGGGAATCAAAGTAGATCACCAGACAAGTATAACATCACAGGCATCATCTTAATCAGTTAAAGATAGAGAGATTACCTTACCAGGAAGGGAGACAGGTTCGTAGTAAACAGAGGACTCTCCAAAGGGTCACCGGAAACGCAGGAAGGACTGTCAAAAATCAAAGGGATTAGTGCTTATAACTTCTCAAGGAAATAAGTGAAAGTCTTCAAAGCAGAGTCACAACTCATATGATCTTACCGGAAAGCTGCAGTATCATCGGCAAGACAGATTAAATCAATCAACACCAGTAGTTAGAAATTCGTCAGTCACCATGAAGAAATCGCGAGCTTCTTGGAGATTACGGGCATCTCACGATGAAGACAAGGTGGTGTTACTATCAGATGATGCGATTTTACAGGAGGTTGAGTTGAAGACTTGAGAAGTTGAAGAACTCTCTGACAGAGGAATCGGATAACCGATTAAATGCCATCAATGGTTTTGATCGCATTAAGGAGAAGCTCGTCTTGTGAAAACACATCCAAGTTTGCAGGTTTGGCCAGAATTAATCTGAAACAGAATTGATATCATCATCAGAAAAGAGAAAGACCATCAAGGGGCTTAAAGCTAACGATGGATGTGACTCTGTTTGGAGAACAAAACTCACCAGATAATATAGGTTCTGTTCAGAGGTCATCTTCATCGCCATTGGAGGTGCGAATGTCGTCTTCATCACAATCCGGTATAAGGAATCAAAGTGAGATAGGGTGAAGAAACGGGACTCGCCGAGACGGAGAATTCGTTGGCGAGACGTCATCACCGTCGCAAGAGATTCTCGGTGAAAAGGGAGATGAGTGAAGATAGCCGTTTCTGGTTTGGTGTTCATGGCTCACTGCAAATATAAGGACAAGGAGCATGGCAGACAGTGGTGATTCAACAGCGAAGTTGTCACAGATAGCTTTTCAGATCAAAGGTGGAAGGAGATGGAAGCTTGAAAGCTTCTACGGTATTATCGAAGAAAAGGAGACGATGAGAAGATTGGCCCAAAGGTGGAGATTGTGAGTTATTGGGCCAAATCCTTCGAAGCCCAACAAAATATCCTGCATAAAAAGGAACTACGTTAGTTGATGTCGGTCAAAGACTTTACAAAGGAGGTGATCATGTTATATAAAAGGAGGTGGTTTCGTGGCTTCTGAATTATCCCAAAAAGATCATCCGAGAGACAGAGCAAGAGCATAAGAGATAACAAGAGATTAAGCATTACGAGTGTTAGGGTTTTTGTGTTAATCATTGTTTGTAATCTCTATAGTTGTTCTTGAGAAACAGTTTTCTTTGAGTGTATAAAGGGAGAGCTTTTGATATTGATTTCAATCTAAGTTAAAGCACTAGGCAAAGGTTTAAATCCTAACACCATAATTTTACATCGGTTTGCTAGTTTTATTCAGTTTACTCTTAGCCAAACGAACTAAAATAATTAAACCAGCTAATGCTATGGTCAACTTGTTCCATTAACATCTGGATTCGACGATTCATTATTTGGAAAACATCAAATATATGTGCATATAAGCATAGTGATAACTCAAAGTTGAACTTATCTGATTTGTGAAAAAAATGAGTGAAAACAAAAGAAAGAGATGAAAAAAATCAGAAGGATAGCACAAAGAGGAACATGATAGTCGGATCTACGATGGTAAGAGGGGGTCATGTGATGATGATTCACGGCAACATAGCTTCTACTGGAGGAACTGCTCTTTTCGACTAGACGTCGGCGGAGAAGGAGAGACCGTGGAACCAGCGACTAGACGGCGGCGGTATTGTGTAGTAAGATTGGCACGAATGATTCCAATACCATGGGCCTTTGCCTTTTATTGTATTTGTTCTCACAAGCAAACTGAAACAGAGATGAATAGAGTAATGAGGAAGAGTTTGATCATGAGAGAACAACATCAGCTACACCATGGCAATCGTGAAAAAGGAGAAGAATACATGTGAAGAAGATGATCAATTTTTTTAAAATAATGTCACATTGGTTTGGTGTAATAGTAGAAATGAAATTATATGTCACATTGGTGTCTATTAGCAAGTTTCTCATGAAGGAAACTTGTGATGGGGCAACTGCAAAGACAGTCAGCTCGAGACTGCTCTGTAGAGAAGGTAAAGGATTGAGCGTAACAAGTTGTGCAACTCATTCTTACTGTTGAATGTTGAATCTGAGAGAGAAATTATAGAGTTTTTGAATTCACTAATCGCAGGGGACTTGATATTTATTCAGCATTGTAAGTTACCTAATGTCACCGTTAGTGATACCAAAAACTAGGGCATGACATAAATTGCCAATTGAGGAGGAATAACGAAGGAGACTTTGTGTCATATGACTGAGTCATGGTCGTCTTACCTCATATCATAATTGTTATCCATAACTAAAATGTATGAAGCAACAACGTCTGAATTAAAAAAAAAAAAAAGAAAAAGAAACACATTTTTGTTCTTTCATTGTCCGAGAGAATCGAAAACAAAAAAACAAAAACAATTTTCCAAGTCAAGGAACCATCCGAGAAACTCAACAAGTGGAGCCGACACCGAACTTCCTTGCTCGAATCCACGTGTCATGATATCATTTGTACTCTGACATAACACTAAACAATTTACTTTACATGTCATCACTTCCCTACTTTACCCCTGCGATAATCTCAGTATTACGCTCTTTTAAAGATCGTCAAGGATAAACAGTACTTTCATTAATTTCCCAACCGCGTAATTTGGCGCGTGTATATAGCATTGACCCCACGCGCCAGTAATCACCTCTATAATACTTTTGACCACAATGATAAAGAAAAATCAAACTTCACAATCTTCTTCTTCTTCACTTTACCAAATCGTATCCAACCAATCTTAGGGCAACTGTGAAAATTTTATTGTCTTCTTCTTCTTCTTCTCGATACCTTCGAATCGCATCTCTAATAATAAAAAAGGAATCTTTCAATATTGGGTGGTTCTTCCTTGTCCCGATTTGTTAAAAAAATGGCATCTACGAATCAGAATATAAAAGTATTGACGTTAGATTCGTTACCAGTGGGGTTGAGATTCCGTCCAACTGACGAGAGCTAGTCCGCTTCTATCTCCACAGGAAAATCAACGGCCACGATGACGACGTCACAGCCATCCGAGAGATCGACATCTGCAAATGGGAACCTTGGGATTTACCTGGTACCTTATCTTCTTCTTCTTGACTTAGATTCACGATTTGTACTTTTTTCTTGAATCTAAGTTATAATTTTTTCCTATTTTAGGAATATGTTAAGGAGTTATAGGTTTTGGGTGTTTGATTGTGATCATATGTGTTGTAGGTTTCTCTGTGATTAAGACAACGACTCAGAGTGGTTATTCTTCTGTCCATTGGACCGGAAGTACCCAAACGGAAGTAGACAGAACCGGCAACAATCGCAGGCTACTGGAAAGCCACAGGGAAAGACCGGAAGATCAAATCCGGCAAGAACAGCATCATCGGCGTGAAGAGAACTCTGGTTTTCCACTCTGGTCGAGCTCCTAAGGGGACACGAACCAACTGGATCATGCACGAGTACCGTGCCACCGAGGATGACCTCAGTGGCACCAATCCTGGCCAGGTAAATTAAAATGCTAACACATGTAGAGTTAGTTGTAACCCATTGACAACCATAATGTACTTGTTTTTTGATATATATGCAGAGTCCTTTTGTTATATGCAAGCTGTTCAAGAAACAAGACCTGAGTTTAGCCGATGAAGATTCAAAGTTGGATGAAGCTGCAGAACAGGATGTCTTGTCTCCAACTGCTGCAACATCTTCCCCTGGTGAGACTAGATCTCAAGTATCAGTGGTCGTTAAAAACAGAAGACGTGAAGCGTTATGACATTTCCGAATCTTCTCTTCTAGTCTCCAGTGCTTGCGTTGAGGCTACAACCGCCCAGGTGAGGACATTGCAGAGTTTAACTTAGATAAATGCTGTCTGAAGTGTAGTTTTTGCAAATTAAATGATTTTTTCTTTTTTTTAAATATTGAATCACAGCTTGGAGATATTGATTATCTGGCTTTTCCGGAGCTGGAGTCACTGAACTACACAATGTTCTCCCCATCACACTCTCAACTCCAATCCGAGCTTGGATTCTCTCTCAACGCATTTCAGTCTGGCTTGAGTGACTTTTCAGGGAACCACAGCAACAGCTCCCAGGTTCAGACTCAGTACGGTACAAACGAAGTGGATACATATATATCCGACTTTGTGGACTCGATTCTTGATCTCCCAGACGACGACGCAGTTCCAGAGCAGGAAGGGTCAGCGCCACATCAGATTGCATATGCACAGCACTCGGTAGGTGACATGAGCAATGATGTTTCAAGAACAGGTATCATCAAGTTACAGGCTCGGCGGGAACAACCCTCAGGTTGTGCCACTGACTATATAGTCCATGGAAGTGCCTCAAAAAGGTTGCGTCTGCAAAGTAACCTTGAAGGTATTAAATCGAGAAGTCTAGAGCTTCAGACTATCAAGAGAGAGGTAAGAATAATAACCACCTTCACATGACTTACTCGGTTTTCTCTTGTTTTTTATTCTTTGGGATTACATCTTAACAAATTGAATGCTACACACACAGGTTGAGGAGGATAGGGATGGAGAAGCCATGAAGAAGGGGAAGCCATCAAAGAACAAAACCGGATTATTGTTTAGAAAGTTTGTGTCCGTGAGGTGTTCATCCGGAGGACTTCTTAGGGCGGCCGTAGTTGCAATCCTGTTCTTGATGTCAGTTTGCAGTCTAACCGCAGACTTCCGAGCAGCTTCCGTGATGATCTGAAAACCAGAACCTTTATTGTATGTATATATTGTGCTCGAACCAGGTTCTTTTTTTATTTGGTTTTGGTTTCAGTTTTCACCTTATCAGGGGCGAGTGTAAGAGGGTATTTGGTTGTATACATGTATAACGTTATGATGAGATGTTAACACTCTAGCAGCTACTCTGACTCTCTATTAGAGTTCTTGTTACATAATTAAGCTTTTTTTAAACGCTTTTTTTTTCCAGTTGACAATGAAATTGCAAAGATCTTTTTTTTTTTTGAATAATAATTGCAAAGATTACTATAGCTCTATTCGTATTTTTCCTGAGTTATAAAGATTGCTCTACAGATTGAAAGACCATATAATACTTGAGTACCAACCATTCTTCATAGCGTCAGCACTTGTCATCATCATTACTCATTTGCCAATATTAACTGCTTAGCATTAATTTTTTCACAAACACAAACAAAACTACAAATAACAAAATAAAAACTCTCAATGCATGGGACCGGGCGTGCACATAGTGAGGATCAAGATAATGCCAACAACATTCACAATCTATAAATAAGTGATCATATACAAATGAAACTAACAGTGTCATGTGTATACCAAGAACCTCACCAATCTGAGTACTGGATCTGGATAAGAGACTAACCACAGAGAAAACCTACATTGGTTCTCTAGAATCTTATATCGAAGACTAAGCATGCAATTTCCTTGGATTATGACCCAAGGATGGCTAGTTTAGACAGAAGGAAGTCTTCTCGAGTGTAAATGCAGCGCCTTCCGAGGCTGTTCCTATGAACAAGATCAACAGATAAAAATGTTCAAGTTTTTGGCGACCAGTTCATTGTCTTTATCAACGGCATGTAACTCATATGCTCGTTTCATATTCATACATATAGTATGTACTAAATGTTCACCTTTTATAAAAATGGGAAGTAGATACAATGTTACTTTTGTTTACAAAAAAAATGATAACTTTTTTATTAAGATAAATATATATATATGAAATTACAGTTATCTAAATTTCCGATGTTTATCGTTCCGATATTACCTGTATTTTTAATAAATCATGATTATCTAAATGATAAATATCTAAATTTCCATTGTTTATCGGTCCGGTATTTCCTGTATTTTAAATAAATCGTGGTTATGTATAAACTAATGGTCATTAAATTGTGTAGATAATGACGCAGTGACGTTAAAACCCTATATAAGACCTGGCCAATTAGGAAGATTCTAATTTGGATTAACTTAAAGCCAAGCCTCAGCAGCACTTAGAGCTGCAGAATCACTTTTCTTCTTCGAGGATGGCAGATGGATTAGGCTACGGCGGTTTCGGTGGGGTACCGCACCCGTACTGGCTTCGACCTCATCCACCAGCTTCTACGCCGCAGTTTCTCGCAACCCATCCTGTAGAGTCCTCCGATCAAAGGTTTGATCCGATGATTCCTCATCACCGATCGCCGTCGTCTGGTGATTATACTGGCCCTCCCGTGCCTTTAGTATCGTTTCTCACTCGACTCGGTATATATATATTTTAATCACTCAAATTGGGGGGTTTAACTGTTTAATGGTACTGTGAGGGTTTCGAGATGAGTCTAGTTTTGATGATGTTTATGTTAGCTCGTGTGATGAGATCATGAATTACATAAAAGTTTAATGATTATATTTTCTCTCTGCAGGTCACGGGGGTGAAGATTCTAGCAACGACAAGAGTGGATATTCGAAGGAGACAAGGCAATGGGTGCCTCCTTATAGCTCAGCTACAGTGTCTTCCTTAGCTGACATGCTTATCAGAAACTCTCAGGAGCCTTTCTATCTGCCTATCCCTCCTTCTGGTGTTTGTGCTACTACCAATGCTTTTGATCTCAACCGTCCTCCACATTACCATTCTGGTTCTGCCTATGGTACGCATGAAAGTGTGACTGCTCCTCCCGTCTCGGAGAATCCAAATCTTCGCGATGGGACGGTTGGCTCAACTAGTTCAAAGATTCCCCGGATGCTACAGTTTGATTTAAATTGTGATGAGCATGGATCTTGGAACCACTTGATGGTATCTTCTGAGGGAAGTGAGTCAATGAAAGCTGATAACAGGATTGCTGCTCAGTCAGCTCTCAGCTATGAAACCCATTCTGAAGCTAGTGAAGATGTTCAAGCCAAGGCATGTAAGCTCCTGGAACAGTTTGATGAGAAGTCCACGTTGTTGCCAGATCTGGGTATCAAAGGGAGTAGTAGTAGATCGAATGCAGATGGTGTCTCAACTGGTCAATCACCTCTACGTGATCAAGGAGGTTTCACATCCCCGGCTTCTTCTACAAGAGTTTCTTCCGTGGTTAGTGCCTTGCATAATCTGTCAGAAGTGCTTGTTTATGAATGCTTCAGCAATAGAAGCTTGCTGAAGCCAGAACAACTTGAGAGCCTTGATAAAGTAGTAGAGAATCTCACCAGGTGTTCAAAGAAAATCACCTGTACACAAGCTATGCATGTTTCCTTACCAAATGTGGCCGACCTTAACGAGGTACTTGATTTGTGCTACGATCCGGACCTATTTGGTTTTCACTAGAACATACACGCTGCTTGTTCTTGTTTGCTGTTAGTTGCTTAACGATTGATACCCTTTTCAGGCCCCAAATGTAGTTGCTAAAGAGTTTCAAGGGTTTAATGTCAAGCCACTGGACAGCTTTGGCTCTAAAGAATCTGTAGATAAGGATGAGATGACGCAGGTATTTATTTACATAGTACATTTTTTTTTGCATATTTGTAAACTCGTGACGTAATCTTAACTTTGCAGAGTATTAAGAACATACTTGCTTCCAAGTTTCCTGACGGCGAAGAAACCACCCACAAACTCTTTTGTACAAGAATCTCTGGCTTGAAACGGAAGCTGCCTTATGCTCCACAACTTGCCTGGCTCGGTACCATCGGATCCAGAAAGAGACTGGTAATCTCAAATTGCAGAATAGAGGTTTGTAACTTTCAAACTAACCGTCTCCTTTGTCTGATAGTATTAATGACTACTAGAGCTGGATTGCAAGAGCATTTTGGAGGTAGATGAGATTAGGATTCTGTTAGTCTCAGGTCCATTTCAATAATTAAGTAAATCATATGTAGACGACCGGTTTTGTATCTTTCTCTAATGGCTAGAAATTTTTTTAAAAATTGGCGAACAGGTGTAGATATAGTATAAGAAATGAACCATGCACATCATCTTGCGAATACGCTTCAAAAGTATTTGTTTTAACAGTTCATCTTTTACTTTTCTCAGAGGTCTCTGCAGATGCATCAACCTTCAAGCATGAACCTTTTCTTAACCCTCAGGAATCAGTTTCCATCATAAACAAGGTAGAGAAGGAGACGGCTGAACCAATCATCAAACACGGGAGCAATTGTGGGAACAATGTAGTTACAATGAGTCATGACGCACCACAAAGCTCTAGATTCAACTCTGCTCCCCTTGGTGCAGTGCTCTCACTTCTGGCCAGCAGCTTCACCGGCTGTTTAGAACAGGAAAATCATGGAAACTTCAAGCCTGGTGTTCAGACACCGGACACGATAAAGCAGGAGTTCCCTGTATCCACCCATGATGATGTTATAGACAGGTTTCGGATTCTGAAGCAGCAGGAAACAAAGCGCAAACTCAAGTCTCAGAACTGCCCGGACCCAGACATTGGTGTTATAGACAGGTTTCAGATTCTGGAGCAGCAGGAAACAAATGGCAAACTCAAGTCACTTAACTCCTCAGAGACAAGAATGGATGACCAGGAGGACAATCCAGAGGCTTCGGAGATGGCTACTATTGGCAGAAGCAGCCATATGAGTGATGTTATGGGTAGATTCCAGGTACTAAAACGCCGGGAAGCTGAGCAAGTTCAGAAATCTCTCAACTGCGTGGACTCTGATTCTGATTCCGATTCAGATTTCGAATCAGATTCAGACAGTGACCAGCCAAGAAACAGAACACAAAGGTGTGATTATCTCTTGTCAGACTCGACGATGACAATAGGTGGAAACTCACAGATAGAGACGTGTGCCAATACTGAACCATCTGCATACGACAACGGCTACGAGAGCCCGACCTCGGATTGGGAACATGTCCTCGAGGATGACTGAGTACTGGAACTTTATTGGACAAGAAGTTTCGATCCTTTAATGGCTTTGTTAGTGTATAAATAAACAACATTAAATGAATTCTTATTCATAATGCGGTTTGCAGTTTTTATCTTTCAAAGCTTTACAAGTAGCCTATTGCTCCGCTGAATACACCGAACTAATTGCACTCTGGGGCCACAAAACACAAAAAACTTATGCAACTTTCACACAGAAAGGCCATGTATATTGTAAAACAAAATAATAATATTTTTTTTTGTGAATCATGATATTTAATAAAAGTATATAAACATATAGTATATTGTTAACAAAATATGAGCCCGTTGTGTTTTGTGTGATGTTTTAATTTAATAAAAACTATAAAATAATAAATAATTTCTTATAGTTTTATGATTGTTTTTTTGAATTTGTTTGAGATTTATTTTATAATTAAAACCTATTTTTACACATAAGTTTAAGTTAATATTTGTATTTTATATTCATGGTACATAGATGAATTGTTATAAAATTTGTACTTAGGATTAAATAAAATACTATATCTAAACGTTTAAACTGAACACAATCCGAAATAAGAAACTGAATGAAAAGTAAAAAAAAAAAAAAGTCAAATACATCAATCGAGTCAATGACAACATTATACATGTTCTTATGTAATAATTTAATGTTTTATTGAATAATTCTTTAAAATTTTATTTTGTTAGGATTTTTTTAAAAGGAAAAAATTCTATTTTATAAATCTCACTTTTATTTACAATTAAAAAAATAATATTAAATACTCTTTTACAATTTTGTTTAAGATTTTAGAAAAAGAAAATTACTATCATATAACCTATTGCAATTATCTTCTCTTTAGAATTTCAGAAAAAATAAATTTCTATCAAATAATTATTTTTAGTTACTAATAAAGAAAATTTACATTTCGTATCAATACTAATTTTATATTTTTTTGTTAATTAAATAATTTTTTGTATCATGTTCATCATCAAATACTCTTTCAAAAATATTATCAAATAATTTTTTACAATTCACTTTTGGTTAGGACTTAAAAATATGATACAATTTTTTTTTTGTTTATGATTTTTATATAAATAAGGAAAATGATCAAATATTCTTGTACAGTTTTTTAGGATTTTAGAAAAGGAAATTAATATTACATAATCTTTTACAATTATATTTTTTCTAGGATTTAGAAAAATAAAATTTCTATCAAATAATTATTTCCAGTAAATATTAACTATTTTTAAAAGTTGCCATTTTCAAAATTCAGTTTTTCCAATATCACAAATATTTTTTTACAAATTTTGTTGTTAACTAAATAATTGTTTACTATCATGTTTATCATTAATTTTAATAAGTACAAATTACTATTAAATAAAATTTTACGATTCTCTCTGGTTATGATTTTTTTTTAAAGAAAAAATTCTCAATTAGTTAAGATTAGAAAATAATATTTTTTTTTAGAAATCTATTTTGTTTGGATTTTAGGAAAAGAAGAAGTTATTTTCACATACAATAGTTTTTATTGACACATTCACAATCTATTTTTTAATTGACACATGTCACAATCATATCAGGTTAATTTTGGTTTATATTTTTTAACACTAAATTATTAAAAAGTAAAGTTAGTTAATTATAAGAAAAAATATTATTTTTATATATTTATTTTATTTAGACTTTTAAATAGGAAATTAATTATTTTATAATTAATTTTTCTTTTAGATTTTTATACAGCTATTTTTAATAGAAAAAAATATGTTTGTTATTTATATATTTTGTCTTATACATACAAACACATATTCATCATATTCACACATACTCATGTACGATAACAATATCAAAATATAAAACTATGTTAGCATCATAAGATGTAATAAGGATGATAAAAAGTTGAGTTGTATCAAGAAATTAAAAGAAAATACTGAGGTAATACTCTTCGTGTATATACTATTGTGTTTTGTAAAAATAATATGTAGAAGCTTAAATCTAAATATAGATGTGAAATATTTGTAGCTATTTTTGGTCATTATACAAAATTATCTATTAAAAAAAAAGAAAGTTAGTTACTTATAAGAAAATAATAAGAGTACTTTTAAATTTTCTTTTAATTAGGATTTTAAAAAAGAAATATTATTTATTTAAAAGTTAGTTTTATTCATTTTTTACTAAATTATTTTTTGTACTTGTAGGATTTTAAAATTAGTTTTTGTTTAACATTTTTTCTTAAAAGTTAATATTTATCTTTTATAATTCCCAATATTTAGTATCTCTTAAAACAAAAATTATAATAAATAATAATAATAGGACTATTAAATAATATTTATAATTAATTTTTAAGAAAAAATCGCTTTTTTATTTAAGTATGTATATTTTTGATTATGAGAAAGTTTAGCACATATCACATATCACATTTTCAAATATATAACTAACATTGTCACAATCATGTATATTAGCAACTTTCAAGAACCAAGCTTTTTTATAAAAATATTAACAATAATAATAATAATAATAATAATATTAAATAATATTTATACTTATTTTTTAAGAATAATAATAATAATAAGACTATTAAATAATATTTATAATTATTTTTTAAGAAAAATAATTTTCATTATTTTAGTATATATATTTTGATTATGAGATAGTTTAACACATCACATTTTTAAATATATAACTCACATGTGTCATAATCATGTTAATTAGCAATTTTGAAGAACCAAACTCAATATAATATTTTATAATTATATTTTCATTAAAATTTTAGAAAAGGAAAATTATATTAAATAAATTGTTTTTAAATATGTTTTTAGGATTTTGGAAAAAGAAAATTTCTAAAATAATTTCTACTAAATATTTTTAAAAAATATTTTTACTATTGAATAATTTTTAAAAATAGCTTTTATAAAAATTCGTTATCAACTAGTCTTTTGCAATTATCTTTTGATTAGGATTTAAAAAAAAAGGAAAATTACCATTAAATAATATCTTAATTAATTTTTAATAAAATTCATTTTTGTTAATATATTAATCTATATATTTTTAATTAGGAGATATATTAACACATGTCACATTCTTAAAATATATAATTATCATGTGTCGCGATCATATTAATTAAAAATTTTGAAGAACCAAACTTTTAGAAAAGGAAAATTCTATTAAAGAAATGGTTTTCAATTTTTTTTAGGATTTTGTAAAAAGAAAATTTCTAAAATAATTACTTCTAAATATTAAAAAAAGTTTACTATTAAATACTTTTTAAAAGTACTTTTTATCGAAATTTATTTTTATTATCTTATTATATTATATATATATATATGTGTAATCATTATATATTTAAACACATGTCACAATATTATAAGGAAAATTATTATAAAATAGTTTTTTGCAATGATCTTTTGATTAGGATTTAAAAAAAGGTAAATTACTATTAAATAATATTTTAATTACTTTTTAGTAAAATTCATTTTTGTTAATATCTTAGTATATATATTTTTAATTATGAGATAGATTAACAGATGTCACAATCTTAAAATATATAATTTCCATGTGTCGCGATCATGTTAATTAGCAACTTTGAAGAACCAAACTTTATATAATAAGATTTGTAAACATTTAGTCTTCCTAACCAATAACTTTGTGAGTTTGACAGAAGACTTTTTGATAAGGAACTAGATATCATTAAATATATCTTTGTATTTTATCTTAGCTTGTCAAATACAACGAGAAAAGCCCACTCTCAAGGTTTACAAACCAATGACCCAAATGTACTAAGAGAGCCAAACCTTTTACAACTCTAGGGTGCAATATTTATGTATAGCTGAATAAAGTTTCAATTGCCGGATGCTTCTATAGCTCCGTCATCGATTTGTTGGAATCGTTTTGCTTCTCTTTCTTTGATTGAATTTACCTTTGGTTACTTAGTTTGTTCGATTGTCAATTTATTCTAAATTTGGGAATGTTTTTGATTGTTTTTGTTTGCTTCTTCCAATGGATTTGGAAAAACAAAAACTTCGGTTCAACTGAACTGTTTAGAAAAGGCAATTGACAGATTTACTGTAGATGGTGGCGAAGGGTCTTACCGGCTTCAATCGTTGATGTTACGGAGTTCTTGCTCCAAACTATGGTTACTTCAAAATGCAACATCAAATTCTATGGAACAGTAATCTCTTTGACTCTATTATTATCAATAGAACAATATACAGAGTTGTCTTGTCTCGGTGGCTCCTACTGAAATATTTAAAAGGGAGTGACAATCGTTCACAATTCAGTCTGAAGCGTGGTGTTCTTGGATTAATATGAAAAATCTTTAGTTATCCATATGCAAAATAGATATGCGTTAATTTATTTAAAATCCCTACTGGTGTATCTCTTCTCTTACATTTGTTTTGCTAGTTCTCATTATTTAAAACTCTTTGCCTAGATGGCTTAATAATATAATCCAACGTTAAAAAAACTTCAAACGGCCATCGCCGTTTCTTGTTGAAGTTGTTGATATTCTTCCTCTTGAATCTTGTCCACGTCAGTTTCTAAGCTCTTCTTCTTCAATCTCTTACAATAATAACATCTCCAAGTCTTATCAATATCCCCTCTATGAGAATGAACTTGTCCTCAAGATCAAATCGAGGCAAGTCTCTAGCAATATCCTTCATTCACATCTATCAACTCTCATGAACCGATAAACCTTTCCATTGAACCAAAGCGTCAAGATGTCCGTCAGCATCATAACGAGTGCTTTGCATGTGTTCTGGTTATAGGATAAACTCCTCTAATTGTAAAGTCGTGATTTCATGTTCCTTTCCCATTATATGTTTTAATTGGAAAAGTGGAATACAATGTATTTTTGATGAATATGAAGAAATATTGTTATTTATCTTCTTAATAATGTCTAGAGGATCAATCGTGCGAGGCTTAAATTTGTGGGGTAGGGTGTTGAATTTCTTGAAACAAAACCATTGTAGAAGTATAATGAAATGAGTGTTGAATAAATGAGGTGAAAAAGAGAGATGATATGACGTGGAATGTTAAAAGGGGAAAATGAGGATGTTGAAAATGTACAATGGTTTCAACACTCTCGCCATTTTCAACCCCTTCATTTTCCCCTTTTAACATTCCACATCATCTTATGTCTCTTCCACCTCATTTATTCAACACTCATTTCATTCTATACTTAGACTGTCTACATTGGTTTTCCTTATTGAAGACACTTTTTTTCCTTTTTTTACATTCCACCTCATCTTATCTCTTTTCCACATAATTATTTAATATTTATTTTTTTTAATCAATACAATAGTTTTACTCATTGTTCAAAAACTCGGGCGCGGAGCCGAGTAATCGTCCGAATAATCGCTACACGGTAGGTGGCCGCGGCTATCAGACCTCGGGGGTAGCATTAGGCGGTAGTCGTATAATTTCCGTGTTTTAGCCGCGTAGAACAAATTATAAGGAAACGCGTCCGTGTAATTAATATCACGATTCAACGTTTTTAAAAAAGGTTCAACAGAAAACTCACTTTTTCTTAATTTTCAAGTACAAAATCGAATGTTTCGTTGAGAATCTAGGGTAATCGGGTTAAAAACATCATAAAATCAGTGAAAACCGTTAAGAATCTTTAAAAAAAGGTAAAGTGAAAAAATATGGGGTTTCTGTTCGCCATAGTTGAGAGGAAGGAGATGATGGCAATATAGTAAATTAACACTCACTTACAATTAAAAAATATTACCTCTTTCTTGATTCGAACCCGTGAGCCAATGAGTAAATAAGAAACTCAAACTACTGGACGACAGTACTATCTCGGTACCTCTTTACATATACTTATATTTAATACAGTTTAGTAAAAACAGTGAAATTAAATAACACTCTAATCACCTAGAACCCATAATATTTCAGGTCATACTAATGACCAAACCACTAGCCTAATATACATATAAATGAAGTATTATACATATAAAATACAAAAAATTCCTCCTTGAGTACTCTCCGATTTTTTCCGCTTTTTCAATAAATCGCTAGGCCCGGATGTGCCGCACGCATAGCGCCTAGCAAGTTTCCGAACAAGGGTTTTACTTAATAAAATTTAACATTATATCCTACATTTTTAATTCATATTATTGTTTTATAAAATTTGATAAATATGTATTAACATCATTTTCTATTTTAATTAACTTAAATAGTTTAAAGAAAAATTAGAAAAAATTTGAATAAAAAAAATTTTTAAGGTATATTTAACAAAAAAAATAACATTTTTTTTTATATTCAAATGAAATGAGACTAGTCTCTATCTATACATCATAAAAATGTTGCATTTTGGTATAATTTTTATTTTAAAAAAATAAGTTTACTATCAAATAATTATATTTGAATAATTTGGAGGAACTAAAAAAGTACAGAAAGATCAGTAACCAATAAGAATACAAAAAAAAAACAATGTAGGACACATTCAATTGTCTTTCAACCCGTTGAAAACTTTCAACAAGCAAATAATCCACATGGATTTTCACCTTTTTCAACAGGCCCGTTGCTTCAATACAGTTGAATATTCAATTCAACAGGGCCATTGCTCATGATCTTATACAATAGTTTTGTTTTAAAAATTAAACATTCTACCCCACAAATTTTAGTTCATATTTTTGTTTTTTAAAACATAACAATTGCATATTAATAATTACTTTAAAACTCAAATAATCTAAATTTAATAACATTTATTTTAAATTATTATACTAAGCTTATTTTTTAAATAATACCAAAATCAATATGAATAAAAACATTTAAATTAAGAACATATTAATTTTAAGTTAAATATTTACTTAATTTGGGTGTTAAAAGGATTATTATTAGGATCCATTTAACCAAAAATGTCTAAAACACTAAAATAGTTTATTATAGTGAAAAATGACAAATTGTTTTTCCATATCCAAATGAAATGAGAGTAGTATTTATTTATAGATAAAAAATCTTGAATTTTGATATTTTAATAAAAAAATATTATATAATAAATATGTTTGAGGTGAGTATTAATATCAAGTAAAATAGGCTCCGCCAGTGAGAGCAAATCATTTAAATTTATCCAGATTAAAAAATTAGGTAAAGCCGTGCGCGTGTGATTCACACAGTAAATTCTGGTTAACCGTAGAGCAACACGTGGCAGTGCGGACCACAAATTTTTTATTCAGTTGTTGAAACTTTCCAACCCATGTTGACACCACGTAGATAAACACATTTTTACAACACCCACTGCAAGGGTTAAAACTGTTGAAAATGAGTTTCAACACCCCCATTGTGGATGGTCTAATATACCATATTCATGCTATTTGTATTTTTAAGCAGATAGAAAACATCGTTGACCAAAAAACGCGGATAGAAAACATCTAAGTATAGTATACAATAACTAAATTTCCGTATTCCTCATTTTAATGATTAACTATGTCATTTCACTATTTGAGGAAAAACTGTTATTTAAGTATTAACTAGATTATGATGCGGTAGATGCATAATTCCGTTTCAATTTTAATTTTTCTAAAATTATATGAAAACAAGTTATTATAAATGTTAATGTACTTATTGAGTTTGGAATTTATTTTCATTTAAAAATTATGGTATCTTTGTGTATTGTTTTTTTGTAACTTTGTATCTTTGCGTATTTAAAACTGTTTTATGGACTAGTGTTATATTATCTTAATTAAACGTAAAACATATACTTTCTTTCTTCGATTATTAGCAGGGGCAGAGGCGTATTGAAGGGAATGGGGTCAGCTGACCCCACTTGATTTTAATTATCCAAGACCATCTCCAACTCACTTCTATAATAGAGATCTCTAAAATAGAGACGAGGTTTTTTCTCCAATGTGTTCTTCTATTATAGAAAAAATCTCATCTTTAATTGTTTCTCGATTTTAGAGATCTCTATCATAGAAGTGGTTTGGATATGCTCTAAGGCGTTTTGTTCAGCTGATCCAAATTTATACATTGGTGGAAAAACATAAATCAAAATGTTACGCAGCTTTTTATTTTTTAAAGGCTTTCTAAATAAAATTAAAATTAAAAGTAAAGTTACAAGCTATGATCCATGCAGTGAAACAAAGTTTTATAAAGATAGCAACATAAGAACTTAAAAACCAACGACAAGCATGATGATAGAAGGAAGACCATAAGGTCTAGATGATGATAAACTTTTAAAAGTTGGAGGGAATGAGAAAAACCAAAGATCTTGTCTCGGCTTCCACGTCCTCTACGCCCAAGGCTGTGTTTATTTCCACGGCCCCTACCAAAAGGAGAAGAAAACATATATTGAACTTTTGAGAAGGTTTGACAGGGCGATCTCTCAAAGTCTTTCTACCAGAAACTGTCAAATGATCTTCAGCGTGAAGCGATTGGTCCTCCTCTGAAGAATTATCTCAGGAAACATCATCTTCATCATGTTATGCAGCTATTAAGAAAATCTCTCTAATTATATATGAATAGAGCCGGCCCTTGGCTAAACCCATTGAAACATTTGTCTTAGACCTCTATTTTTAAAGCTCTATTTAGAAAAAAATCCAATATACATTAAATAATATATTTTTTTAAATGAGATCCCACACAGATTTGGCAATATCACGTTAGTTTAACCAACCGAAATCCATTTGAATGGGCCAAAGAATACACTAATGCAATATCCCATTTTCTCAAAATTTTTGACTAATGTGTTTCTCTCTTTTTTTTCTTGGACTCTTGCACTTATTATTGTCTTAAGCTTCTTCCTTTCCTGTCGTAACCTGGAAACCAAAAACACAATTTCATTAGTATTTTGTCAATTGCTTGTGTCTGCTTATATCAGAAGCAAAATTTCGCCATAACCCATGAAAGGTATTCAAAATTCTGTTACTATAATTATAAAAATGATCATCAAGCCAATTCTTGCTAAATTTTTCTTTGACATGAAATTTTGTGATATAATATATAGGCCCCTATTTTTTATTTTTGTTTCAAGCCCCCAAATTTTAAAGACCGGCCATGCATATGAAGATACATGCATGGGTGGGTGGTTATTGATCTAGTATGTATCCTGAATGCATGGATATGGATTAATAATGATCACTTTAACCCTAAGAGATTTATGAATCTATAATGAATATATTGTATACAACTATGCGTGCATGTATTCATTTGTTGTAAAAAAAAAACTAAGCGTGCATGTATCTATATATTGTTGAAAGGGTAGATTTTAATTTTATTTATTATTATCTAGTTAAATAAAATATTAGGTAATATATTTATCGATTTTCATTTCTTTTTGAATTTTATGGAGGTTGGGGATTTTTCTACCTCTATAATTTTGTTAGGGTAAATAAAAAAATATTTATTTTTAAATTTCAATTAATGCAGAATAATCGTGCCCTTTAAAATAATCTAATATGTAAGTAATGACCACAATACTATTAATAAAGATTCTATGTATAAATTTACACAATGATATTATATATATACATCACAGATGATATAAATGTTAATTTTATTGTATACTTTTCTTTTAATAGTCTATATTATTTAGGTTTTTTAAATTATCAGATTTTTATGATATTAGTAATAACATTTTCTCCTAATTATGAATATTAATCTACATAAACATATTTATCGTATATACCCGATGTAAGCATCAGCGTATACATATTAAACATTATACAGTGATACATCGTCTGACTAAGATAACGACCGATGTAAACTGTCTGATAAGATTTTTTGGGTCCCTCTTGCTTCCACTCATTTTCTTCAAGAGCTTCTTGTAGGGCATCCTCTTAAGTTTGCCGTGTTTTTGATGTTGAGGCTCTCCAGGGAGGAGCTTTTTAAGTTGATGAAACGGTGGTTAACCATGGTGATGTAGCAGTTGTTCTGGTGTTCTCTTCCAATCCTTCTTCATTTCTGTATTTTTAGGGTCTCTGAGGACGGGCTCGCCTTAGTCGGCTCCAGAGTCCTGACAGTGAAGACCCAAGTCTTCCATTTTCGCTTGTTTTGAAGAATTTCCGCTTCCTCTAGTTTATCTCACCTCTAGAAGGAAGCCCGGTTAGTAGCTCGCCTCCTACCTAGTTTCCTCGTTCTTATCTTCCGAGTTCCTTTGTGATGTGTGGCCGGAGTCGAGAGATTAACCTTGGACTGCATGGAACAGAGCGATTCCTGCCCTCTAGTGGTAGTGAAGACAGTCATTGGAGGTTTTGAAGTTTTTCTGATCGGTGTCTTCTGATTTTGGTTCAACGGAATTTTTATGCTTCAAAGAATAGGGCAAGTTTGGTCTACTTCTTCCCCCTGTGGTTGCTAGGAACCAGCAGTGTATCTTTGGCTAATATCTTCTTGGAGGTTCTTTTGCGATTGATATGGCTGACTGGAGCTAATAGCTGCTTGCTTCATTATCTTAGCATAACTCTCTAGCTGGTCAATTTGGGCATAACACTACAAGAAAACAAGTCGGAATTCCCGACGAAAAAAAAATTGTCGAGAATTTCCGAGGAATTCCCGATACATTTCCGATGGAAAAAAAAATTGACTCCGAGAACCCCAAAAAATCTGTCAGCGGGTATTCCGTTGGGAATCCGTGGGTAATTCCCAATGGAAGTCAAGAGTATTGAAGATATAATAGTTTAGGAGTTAACGATCTCAAAATATTACCAGGGGATATGATAAGTGTAAAAATAAGTTTGAACATAGTAAAAAATCAATATATTTTCAAAATAACATCACCAAAAAATAAATTGATTAAATAATAAACTTCGATGTAATAATATGTTTACATACATAAACAATTAACAGAATTATTCAATAATATTTCAAAAAAAATTAGCGTTTTTGATAGTGTATGAGGATAATAAACTTTTGTATACCAATGATATAACATAATCAGATATTATCGATATACCTTACTGAATTCCCTATGGATTCCCGAGTTTTGGGGCTTCCGTGGGGAATCCATCAGGAATTTTCCATGGATTCCCAACAGAATAACCATGGACATCTTTTTGGGGTTTCTGTAAAGAATCTGTGCGGAATTTCCGATGGATTCCCCACTGAAAACCGATTTTGGGGCTTCCATCGGGAATACATGGGGAATTACAGACGGATTCCCGAAAGAAACTATAAAACTCGGTTGAAATTTTTTTTACGATCTTTCAAAGAAGTGAATGTCTTCTTACAAATTAATCGGATCATATAATAAGTAGGAAACACAGTGACTAAATTACTAAACACTCAATAGTTTAAAATGCTAATAATGTCTGAGGATATATTTCTTTTAACATAATGTATTCTTACGGAATTGATTCACGATGTTTGTTTTTAATTTTCTACAATTTGGTTTACATTGTTTTTTTAAATCATTTTTGGAGTAAAAAAACCTTATATTTTGGATGTATAACTTACTAACAACATTCGGAACCAATAACACTAGATTTTAATGAGAATGTGAGAATGTGTAAACGAATAACACTAGATTCTATAAATTCTAACAATCATCATAAATCTAACTCCCACTAACACCCCCAAAATTTAAAAGACACAAAACCACATACCATAGGGAGTCCGCGGGAAATCCGTGGATGATCCTTGGGGAATATTGACCGCAAAAAAAAAATTGGTGAAAATTTACCTGAGAATATTGACTGCCAAAACATTTCAGCGAAGTTTGCCTATATCGTTGGAATTATATATACATAATTTTTCAGCAGTCAATATTCCCAGGTAAATTTCACCAATTTTTTGGCAGTCAATATATATATATCATGTCTTCTTCCCAATATCCTCTCTCTCTCTCTCTCTCTCTCTCTCTCTCTCTCTCTCTCTCTCTCTCTCTCTCTCTCTCTCTCTCTCTCTCTCTCTCTCTCTCTCTCTCTCTCTCTCTCTCTCTCTCTCTCTCTCTCTCTCTCTCTCTCTGCAGATTCCAAGAGTTTCTTCTTTGATTTTCACTCGGCTTCTTTCTAATGCTTGCCAAAATCATGTAAGTTTTTAATCCTTATGTGTTTATCATGTTAGATACATGTTAGGATGTTGGATTTGATATTTTGGAACTTAGATTTAAGGGATTGTGTTCTTAGAGTTTTGTTGGTTAATTTTTTTTTTTTTTTTGTCATCAAGTACAGACTCATACTGACTCTGTGAACCACTCCGGTAGATTTTGATCCATGTGAACGACAAACGACGGTTGTTTCCTGGCACTGCGTGCTAGGCTATCCGCTCTTGAATTTTGCGTCCTTGGTACATAGATAATCTCCGAACGTGTGAAAACCTCTTTCAGGGACTTAATATCTTCCAAATAACTTGCAAATGCAGGCCATTCTTCTGGTTCCGAAACCATCTTCACCAACTGAGAACAATCTGTTGCAAATGTAACCTGAAACTGGCGTAAATTTTTCATACATTCCATTGTCCAAAGTAGTGTTTCTATCTCCGCATGTAGAGGGGATAGACAAGCTCGGACATTCCTTGCTCCTAACAACCCATCAAAGCCTTCTAAAGTACTTAGCCAACCTTGCCCAGAGAAAACTTCATTCTCCTTCCAAGAACCATCTGTAAAACACCATCTCCCCGGAATTGATGGGAGAGTCGTAACCTCAACATGGGACCCTATCCTGGTCTCGGTCAATACATGTGCATCAGCCCAAAGTGTTGACTCTGTTTCTGCCAATTTGAGCGTGTCTCTTGGATCCATGTCCATATTACTGAACACTTTATTGTTCCTTCCTTTCCAAATATACCAAAGTATCCATGCAAATTGATGGTCCTCCATCGGTGGAGAGACTCTCCAGAAGAGATGATCCATATTTGTAAAAAGGGAGCTCGTTGGGAACATAGTTGGATTTGATGGTATCTTAGAGAGAGCCCAAACCTGAAGTGCAGAAGGACATTCAAAAAACACATGATTGATCGATTCCTCCTCCGCTCCGCAACGTGCACAGCAGGTGTCACCTTGTATTCCTCTCGCTTTCAGTTTTGTTGGTTAATATATTGATTGTTTTTGTTAGTTTAGGATTATTATGTGTTTATGTAATTTTAAAAGTGTTTTATCATTTAAAAATGGATTTTCAGTTGTTAAAGAAATTAGCTTTTTGATATATTGCATTTTAAGAAAAAGTTTATAGGTTTTTAATATATAAAAACGTTTTTTAAAAATATTATATATCTAGAATCATTTAAAATATATATAAACGTTTTTGTTAGCAATTATAATATTAAAAAACGTTTTTACAATAATTTCAAATATATAAAAACTCTTCTCCGTATTTTGAATTTTCCATAACTTGTTTCAATTATTAAAGTATACTTTAAATATTTCAAAATGTTTCAAAACAATATTTAAAATGTTTTAGTTATTATTAAAAATATTTAATATATAATTTATATAAAATTTTTAGTTTAGAATTTATAAATTTAATTCTACCTGCAGATTCCAAGCTTTTTCTTCGATTTTCACTCGTCTTCTTTCTAATGCTTGCCAAAATCATGTAAGTTTTTAATCCTTATGTGTTTATCATGTTTGATACATGTTAGGATGTTGGATTTGATATTTTGGAACTTAGATTTATGGGATTTTGTTCTTAGTGTTTTGTTGGTTAATATATTGATTGTTTTTGTTAGTTTAGGACTATTATGTGTTTATGTAATTTTAAAAGTGTTTTATCATTTAAAAATGGATTTTCAGTTTTTAAATAAATTAGCTTTTTGATGTATTGCATTTTAAGAAAAAGTTTATAGGTTTTTAATATATAAAAACGTTTTTTTAAATATTATATATCTAGAATCATTTAAAATATATATAAACGTTTTTGTTAGTAATTATAATATAAAAAACGTTTTTACAATAATTTTAAATATATAAAAACTCTTCTCCATATTTGAATTTTCCATAACTTTTTTCAATTATTAAAGTATATTTTAAATATTTCAAAACAATATTTAAAATGTTTTAATTATTATTAAAAATATTGAATATATAATTATATAAAATTTTAGTTTAGAATTTATAAATTTAGCATTTATATGTTTAATTTGTTAGATTAAATTTATATATTATAAATCTTTTTACAAATTAAGTATAATTTTGGTATATTTTATTTAATTTTAATTTTTTAAAAATTATTTTACTTTTCAAAAATTCCCGACGCATGTCGGTTGGAAATTTCCGATGGGTATTCCCTACAAGTTTTCGTTGGAAATCAGTCAGGAAAATGTCTGTCCAGCATCTGTCGGAATGGCCCGATGAATTTTCGATGGATTTTCAATTCCCAACGAGATAATCCTGACGAATAGTTTTGTCAAGAATTTGTAGAGAACGCCGAATCTTGATGGTTTTCCGACAATTTATCCGTTGGAATTCACGTGTTTGTATTGGTAAGGAAAATTATTTTATATATTAGTGATTTTTTTATCTTTCTTTTCGGGAGTGCGGGGAGGGAGGGAAAAAAACATGAAGTCATTTAAATGCCCGAAGTCTGCATAAGCTTGAGGAGAAATATTTATTTGTTGTTACGCCAAAGTCCCAGGTCTCTGAGTTAGCCCGTACTTTTTGAAGAATCCTGCAGTTGTCATTTTGAACTGAATTCATACATGAGTGGAGGAGGTTGGGGTACGGTACTAAAGGTCGTCGGATTTAGGTACCAAATGCTTTAGCAATCTTAGATTCAAGCGTCTTGTATCTCTTGAACATTACAAGTTAAAGAATTCACATATTTGACAACAAAAAACAAAGTTTTTGGAAATAAACACATATTTTTTGTTGGAAATAAAAACAGTGGCACAGAAGAAATAGATACTTTTGCGATATCATTTTATACAAATAGAAACGCATTTAAATAACTTTTCATGTATATTAAATTTTCAATGTAATTAGATGAATCATGTTTTGTCTAAACTCATTAAAAAGTTTAAATATGCGATAGTTTTTTTGAAGAAAGGGTTTTCAGAAATATGCGATAGTAAATATACATTTTACGGACTTCCATGTAAATTCAAGGTCAAGCAAGTATAAAATAGTAACATATCCAGCTCGCCAAATAACAATTAACAAGCAAGATTGGTTCTTGCACGTCGTAAATCTTTTTCTTAAAGCCAGTCAAGTGATAAATTCAATTTGTTTACTATTAAGCACGAAGAGACTAGTCAATTATACAAAATAATTCTATTTTAGTGAAATCTATAGAGTATATAAAAAGAAGAAAATATTCTCTAGTTGGATATAAAGAATTTAATTACATAAGGTTGTATGTAATATATTATTAGCTTATACATGCCTATATGCATAAAATAATTAGATTATATGTATATACAGGCCTATATAGAGATGGTTCTTATTGTGGTTGAACAAAAAACAAAAGGTGGGTGTCTTACTTGAACTCTAGGCAGCGTTACATTTCATGTTATGTCCGCTATGAAGAAACGAAAGCAAAGCGTCTCGAAGGAAGAGGTTCGTATCATCTCTTCGACTACATCAACAAAAGCATCAGGAGAAAAATCTTGTCTCCCAATGGATACCATCCTTGAGGTACTTTCGAGATTGCCTGCCAAATCTATAGCGAGGTGTCGTGTCGTGTCTAAAGACTGGGGTTCCACTCTCTGCCGTCCATATTTCACGGATCTGTTTCTGAAGATGTCTTCTCTTAGTCCTTGTCTCCTTTTCACTTTCCATGCAGAGGGTAAGTGGTCATTTTTCTCCTCACCTGAGTCTATGCTGATTTCAGACCAGAAGTCGTCTAGTGTAGCTGTCGATAGTCTTAGTCATGTCCCTATAGATTATCTCATTAGAGTTTGTGTCCCTGCTTGTGGATTGTTGTGTACTAAAGATGAGTGGGTTTTAAGTAGAAAGAAAGATGCTAGGATGATGATATGTAACCCTAGCACAGGAGGATTCAAACTTTTACCCAAAGTGAAAACGAGGAGGGGTCGGGTTATGACATATTTAGGGTATGATCCAATAGAAGAAGTATACAAGGTATTGTGTATGACAGCTAGTGAAAGGCCCTATATTCAAAAAGCTGAACAACATCAGGTTCTCACGTTAGGAACGGGAAAACTGAACTGGAGAATGATTGAGTGTCCCATATCTCATTATCCCCGACCTCGAGATAATGAGATTTGCATAAACGGAGTTTTATATTATTCAGCTGTGGAAGGTGGGTCTTGGAGAACCTCTACGTCTATGATTGTCTGTTTTGACATAAGATCTGAGAAGCTGAAGTTTATTGTTGATGAAGCTCTCAAGGATTTTAAATCTCCTTCAACTCTAATAAATTACAAGGGAAAATTAGGTATACTCACTCCTCATACATCAGGTGCTATCGATGGAATATCCATTGGTTTCGAATTGTGGGTCATAGATGATATTGAGAAACCTACATTGTGGAGACATGCTCACATATTTCCGCCACTATGGGATACTCTAGTTGCTCAGACAAGTGTAAATATTGTTGGCCTTACCGGTGATAGTGAAATCGTGTTTTCTCCAACCGTCGTGTCCAACCCTTTCTACATTTTCTGCTACAACATGGAAACGAAATCTATCAGAAGAGTTGAAATCAAAGGTTTTGGACCTGTCACGGGTCAAAATATTTACACATTCTTAAACCATATGGAGAATGTGAAACTTATTACATAAGTGCTTTGAATTTCGTTTGTAAAAGCTTCATGAGAGCTAATTTCCTTTCTACATCAACTATCATGGGACTGTCTTTGTTTTATCGTGGATCGATCTATGCAATTTACCGATTAATATATAATTATTTATATTTACTTTATTGTGTTGATCATCTGTATCTCATTACTGTGCCATGATCTTGTTTACATTATTACTTGGAACCCATACATATTTGTTCTAAACTATTATATTTATAATAACTTTAAACTTTATCTTACGTTGTACACATTGTCGTTTCACATTCTTGTGTCACACTAAATTAAAACTTTGCATGTTTTTAGTTCCACAAGAAAAGAAACGTTAAATGTAAATTTGCACATTACGGCCTTCCTTTTGAAATGGACCTCATACTACAACATGTCTTTGGTAGATGTAACGTTTTCCAGAAAAGTACCTAGGAAATAACCTTTGATGGATTTTGTGTTATTTTAATCATCGAGTTACTCTCTGGATGTAACATGGAGGTGATTGGTTGGGATGTAAAAAGTGACTTTAGCTTTAATTTTCATCTACAACTTTAAATACTACTAATCATGTTTTATTTTAGTTTTTAAAGCTACAACCAAAAAACTAAAGCTACAGTAAAAACATACAAAAAATGGTTGTAAAAATCTTATTTTCTAAAATCCCATCATTTTAGCTATAGGAAATTTTAAAGCTACATACCTTAAAGCTAAATCAAAAAATTCTACAGACAAAAATTCTAAAGTAAATTTTCTATACTTACAGCCCAACCAATCACCCCCATGATCTATATTGATCAACTGGTGGTAGCCTAGTGGCAATCTTTTGGGGCTTGGTATGTACCCATATCAGTCATGGGTTCGATTTTCTCTGGGAACTATATTATCACTACTTGGCCAGTCTTGGCTTGGGCTTCGGCCCAAGTGGTTTACATGGTGGACCATAATAGATGATTGATCCACCCCCACGCATTAGTCGGAAGGTATTCCAAACTCGGGTCAGGTAGTGTGGTATGCTTTCGGGCTAGTCCACTCTGTAGCACTAAATGTGTTCCTCCTGGGGCCGACCGGATCAGCCGATAGGGTTTATAAAAAAAAACATGATCTATATTGATTGAAAACGTTAATGCAATAGTTATAAATGTGCCAAAATGAGTTAGGTTGCTCAACTCAGTTCAGCTGCTCATGATGAATTTGGATTTTTCGAGATAGCTCAGTTTAATTTATTTGTTATATGAGTTTCAATATGAAGAATCGAACTATATATAAGAGCATTTACCCGTGAAGCCAAGTATGAGTAATCTGAAGAGACTGAAGAAAGCTATAAGAGCCTTTGGCAGAGAAATCTATTATGGTCTGGAAAAAGGTAGAGAATGTCCATTGACCAGTGTCAGGCTATTGCAAACCGAACTTCTTTAAACAGTGATGCTGAGTCTCAGGTTCACGAAAATGGCTTAATTTCTTTGGTAAAAGGAAGAAGAGAGTTTCTTCATTCAGTGCTCCTAATATCACATGGTTGAGAAAAGGTGACAGCAACACAGCCTACTATCACCGAATAATAGCTGTCGAAGGTCAATTACCACATAGACTATCTCCTTGACACAAGATGGTAATCAGATAGAAGCGCAAAATGGTATTCAAAGCCTCTCTTCCTTATGACAAAGGATCAAAGTCAAGCTTTGTATGATCAAAGAGATCTGGCTATCTTAATGTCTTTTTGCTGCTCAACAACCCCAAAACAATGCGACCAAGAGCTTATCCCCACATGAAATAAAGGATGCTTTCTTCTGTTTTGCCGAAAAATAAAACCAATGGTCCGAACAGGTACGCATGGACTTTTGGATCTTGAACTGTAGTTGGGAGTACAGCAATTGATGCCATCCTAGAAAATTTTAAGGCTGACAGGCTTTTAAAGAAATTGAAATCAACATCTCTCGTTCAGATCCTTAAGGTACCCTACACGGTTCGTCCAAATAAATTCAGACTCAAATAAACACTCTACAAATTCGTCTAGCGACTTCTCAGCAAAAAGTTACAAAAGATTCTAATCCATGTCATTCAATCAGCGTTTATTCATGGCCGGCTCTTTGTGGAACATGTCCTGCTCTACACAGAGATGGTTCATGGCTACAACATGAAATATATGACAAGAGAGAAATGCTAAAGGCTTACTTGAGGAGAGGAAATATTTGGTTTCATCATCTCGATCTTAAGGTCCATTGACTTCCCAGAACAATATCTTATACCCTTGTATTCTCGGTCTCGGTAAATGGTGTATCTAGTGGCTACTTTTTAATTTCGAAAAGGCTCTGCCAGGGTGACCCGCTTTCGGACTACATCTTCATTCTAACCATGGGATTATTCTTATGTCTTCTCTATTTGTGCTTTCAGTCTTGTTATATATGGTATCAGATTCCAATGGCCTCTAAATTAAGAATCTCTTAGTTGATGCTTGCGGATGTGTGATATTTTTAGATAGTGGCTGAGCTTCCCTATTAATGAGACACTTGATGATTTAATGGGCTGGTCAGATCTTCATATAAACCGAGATAGCACAAAGTTGTTTGTTTGTCACGACTTACACAAGATGGCTCCAACTGATAGGACATTCATAAATGAAACATTGAATTTCTAGATGACCTCCTTCATGTTCTGAAAAGGTATTATTTAAAATATTAAGGCTATGCGTACTCACTTCCCTTGTCGGGAAACATCAAAAACATGGCACCCTCAAGGGTTACTTGGAACTTGGTATGTCTTCCCAAGGTAGAAGGTGGATTAGGGTTGAGTAAGTTCTCTTTGGAACAATGTGCTATGCCTACGATTCATATGGATCTTGTTATCAGGTGAAAACTCTCTTTGGGCGGCTTGGCAGAATCATCAAAAGTTGTGTGGCATAAGTTGTTGGGTGGTAAAACCCAAAAAAAAAGTATTAGGGACAAATGTCTCACATCGAAAGTTGGAAGAGATCCTTAGTAATATATAAGATAGATGAGACAATCCACTTATCATCAATTGGTTTTAGGTTGGAAGTCTTTCTAGCTTAACATTGTATCAGAGCTCGATCCAAACAGTCCAACCTGATCCATATTGATCTGGCCCAAAGTTGACCCATTGATCCTTGCCCGAGCATTCCGAGATTGATGCTCAAAGAGCCATCATCTTGAAGGGCGTATTAGAGACAAGTTTTCCACATTGGATGTTGGAAGAGATCCTAAGTAATATATAACATATATGGGCCACTCCACTTATCACCGATTGGTTTTAGGTTGGAAGCCCATCTAGTTTAATAAAAAGACTCTTCATCCTTGAAATCAATCCGCTCACTAAAATTTTTAGCTGAGCACATCATGCGTAGTAAGGCTCATGACTGACAACCATAAATTTTTGGTTAGATTCTTGGACATAGGGCGTCCAACATGCTGGTCAGAGCTTCTACAGCTGATTCTTGCAACTCTAGAGGATGGTTTTTCCATTCATGATATAATAGAACTCTGGATCTTTAAATCCACTTGACAATTGTTTCTCTGCCTAGCCCAAACTGGGGACCAGACACACTTCTTCGAATCATCGATAACACAAAACTGTAAGGGTTTCGGTTCTGCCAAACATAGAAAGCAGACATACCAAGAGCACATCAAAATCTTTGAACGAAATCAGTTTAGTTCAAATGTGGTAATTCCAAAGCATGCTTTTTCATGTAGATGACTAATCAAATGTGGCAATTCCAAAGCATGCTTTTAGCATCAAGAATAATTTTTTTTTCTTTCCAGGAAAGGCTAATAAGACGTTTGTGGGATCATCACATTTTGGTAAATGGAGACGACAAACTAAATGTGGGAGGTAATATCGCATAGGCATCCAAATATTTGTTTGTGGCATGTTCTGCATAGATCAAACTTAATTAGGCTAAAATCTACGAGCAACCTTATAGCAGATAGAAGTTCTTAGAAACGAAATATTAGTTTTAAATTTAACTAGATCTTGACCCGCGCAACCGCGCAAGTGTTTTCACTTTTATGTATATATATTAAGTGTTTATATTATTTTTTCAAATCCAATAATTTAGTTTTTTTTTATTTTTCTACTAAATAATTGTTTGAATCACCACATGTATGTTTTGTTCTTCTTATTATAAATATTTCTTATTGGATTTCTACTTAATTATTTGAGAAATAATATATACTTTCTTAAAAATTTAAAATTATTTTATATTTAACATCTTATTATCAAAATTAAATTTACATGTATTTTTTTAATTTAATTTTTTAATAATAAACAGTTTAATTGATAATTTAATTTGATAGTTTTAACAATTAAAAAACATTCGTATACACTAATCTTTAAGCATTAGTATAGTTATTAGAAAGATGATGTAAAATGAACTAATGGATTTTAAACAAAAAACATTGATAATTGTTTTAATAAGTTATAATGTAAGGTATATTATTAAAATATAAGTTTATATGTAATGTAATTCAAACACATAAGCCTTTACAACAATATAAATCTTATCTATTAAAAAAAAGATATCTTATAAATGGGCCGATAATAGGGTGGGCAAAAAAAAAAGAACCAAATCAAACCGAACCGACCCAACCCAAACTCTAACCGATCTAAACCAAAACTAAAATATATTTCCAAACCATTTGGTTAAAGGTTTTATCGATCCAAAAAAAAACGAAGTGATTATTGAATATATTAACTAATTATATTAATAGTATTAAAGTTTAAGATATTTCTTTACATTTTACCACAAAAAAATTAGAGATATTAACCATCTAACCTAAACAACTATTTTACATATTTTACTTATAAATAAATAGAAGAAATACATTAACAATAAAATAGAAATATAAATATCATAAACTATCACCAAAACAAACAAATTACTTGTGATATATATATATATATATATTATATATATATATATATAATATGTTTATCGTAAACTATGACCAAAAGAGAAATATTATTATGCAGTAGCTTATAAGTTAGTTTCTTATGTACGATTGTTTATATGGTTAATTTGGAAAAAAAAAACATAAGACGTGTTTATATTTCTTTATAATATTAGATTTCACTTAGTTTAGATAACGATTACTGGTTTGACGAATATAAGTAATGATCTTCGGAGTATATTTTATGTTTGTATACATGTGTTTTCAGATAATTTAAATTTTGAAATGCAGGGTCAAAATTCTTAAAATACACATTAATGGCTTCCTTCCAATCTTATAGGAAAGTAGTTATTATAATCAATAATATATGAGGTGGTTTAGTAATGATGCCAAAATGTTATTAAGATATAAATGAAATATGACTTTCTAGTAATGGTTCATTTTTTAAAATATTACACATGAATCAAGGTTGTGACTTCTGTTTTATATATAAGATTATTAAGTTTTAGACTTTTTAGTTGAAAAATATATATAATTAAATCATTGTGATGAAGACATGTAGTGTAGAAGAAGATGCATGACTGTGCAAGATGAGAATCCACTACAAACCTACGATAGAAACCCTCTAATATAACTTATTTAGGATATGAAATAATAGAAAAATAGTTCAAAGTATGGTGTGTGTTAAAGCCAAGGAGCTGTCATTAGATATGGTTTTACTGTCATGGAGAATGGTTGAAAATTACATACTCATTTTTCTATATAGGTTAGGATATTGTAGCAATTCGGTTTTGTATTACAAATCCCGGGATGGGTATCTAGAGGAGTATATTAAAGGGGATAACATGAAGATTTCATATTCCTAATATATATGATTTAGAGTTATTTCTATTGTACCTTACTAGCTAACTTAGGATCTCATATGTTGTATATATACTCATTACATTGAATCGATAAACTCACGCTTTCATAACATATTTCATGGTATCAGAGCTACAAGATTCTGACCTAAAAATTTTCTAAACACATCTTTCTGTTCTACTACTACAACGAGGGTGATGATAATTCGTCATCCACCGATGCTTCTAATCTACCCCTTGAGGCACCATCAGCTGTTACAGCTTCTTCGCCATACCACTTACACCCGTCTGATAATCCAGGGTCTCTAATTACATCTTTTTGCTCAGCAGTGACAACTACTCGGGAATGGTCAACAGAACTTCGAAATTCTTTACAGGCTAAGCAGAAGACTAGCTTCATAGATGGCACCATACCAAAACCAGATACGGACCCGGATCTTTCTCTCTGGCTAGCTGTAATTCAATGATTGTTAGATGGATTCGAACATCAATAGATGCTAAAGTTTGTTCAACTGTCACGTTTGTTCCTGAAGCACATAAACTTTGGGAAACTCTTCGCTTCTGCTTCTCGTCAAAAACGGTACTCGTCTACACCAGCTTGAGGATGCAATTACCAACTGCAGACAAGGAGGTCAATCTGTACTAGACTACTATAGGATACTTACTAAACTATGGGAAGAGCTACAAAATCTTCGTACTTCACGACCTTGCACTTGCACTACGACTGCAGATATAGAGAAGGAACTTGAAGATGCTCGAGTTCATAAGTTCTTATTTGGACTTGATGATTCTCGGTTCATGTCTCTCCGTCGCGTATTACTGATGAAGATCCCTTTCCTGATCTCAATATTGTTATTCTCGAGTTATTCGAGAAGAACAAAATATGACTACTACCAAAAACTACAGAACAACGCTCAGATGTGCTTGGATTTGCAGCAAAAAACGAGACAAGCAAGGCGTTTCTACTACTGAAAATACGAGTTATCGCTCGCGTGATCCATCGTTCATGTACATCATGTGGACGCACAAGACATGAGGTCTTGAGTGTTTTTCTGCTTCACGGTTATCCAGAATGGTATCAAGAACAATATCAACGTTCAAACCACCACATCTCCGGGGCAGAACTCACAAAGCTCTCGTGGAGAAAAAGGAGGACGGTCAGGAGAGATGCGAGGACGTGGTCGTGGATGAGCTTCACATACAATAACCTCCATCAACAATGATCAAATAGCCTCGTTAATTACATTACTTCGAATCAACAATCCAATCTAACCTCAGAAACGGGTGTCGGGTGTGGGTAAAACACATATTACTGATGTTATTATTGACACAGGAGCCTCTCATCACATGACTGGTGATTTATCATACTACTCTCAACGTCACGGATATACAACCTTCCTCTGTTACTTTCCCAAATGGAAAAAATTCTCATGCTACTAAACACGAGACTTTGCAACTAAGAAAGATTACTTCCTCCGCGATGTTTTATTTGTGCCAGACTTTGACTGCACTTATCTCGGGTTCAAAATTATTGAAACAAAAACTGGCGGCATGGCGAGATTGACGGATACAGGGAGGTTTTACACGAACGGTTTTCGAGGATCTGAGGGGATGCAGATGGGTGAAGACGAAAGAAGGGGGAGGAATAGGGTACGGGATGTCAAAGGGGCACAGGGTTAATGCAGCAACATCGGCGAAAAATAGGAACGTACCTGTGTGGCATTCATCGCTGGGCAAAATTTTCGTGCGAAATAAACACGAACAAAGTTTCCTAGAGTTTTAATAAAGCCGAGGCACCTTTTTCTCTTATATAGGTTGGATGTCTGGGGACCTTACCGTAACCTTCTTTTTCTGGTGCAAAATAGTCCTACTCCATTGTAGATGATTATTCACGCGAAGTATGGATACATTACTTAGAGCTGAGGTAATTTTTGTTGGGTGGGTTGGGATACCACCCGCAAACGCAGCTTTGCGATTGGTGCGGTGACAGCGTTTCGAAACAATCATCAACACCGCTACAAAATCGCTTAAAACCGACTCCAAACCTCTTAAAATCAAAAGCTGGTTCCGCTAGCGTTTGCGGTTGCGGATGGGTGCGGGAGGAGAATGTTTTTTTCGTTGTTTTTTAAAAACCTTAAATACAAACAATAAAATAAAATAAAATTTTTAAAATGGAATTATAAAAATACTAAAATATGATCTACTATATTTAATTAATATTATAAAAATTTAACATAAATATTTTCTATAATTTAAAAAATTTAAAAAACTATAACTTTGAAAATATAATTACAATTATTAATATATGATTTTTGATATTTTTATAATTATATTAAAAATTGTAAACTATGGAACTATATTTAACAGCATTGCTGTATTTGGTATGTTAACCAGTCATAAGTATCCACGC
>NW_026014065.1:2500-17933 GCF_020379485.1 Brassica napus
TAGAAAAAGGAAAAAATATAGTGAGACTTTGATTCTTCGTCGCCGTAGTAAATAGGAGAGAAAATCGAATTTCTTTCTTCGTCTTAAAAAAAATAGGAGTTAATTAACTGTGACACGTTCACTAAAAAAAAATCCTTTTGTAGCAAAGCATTTATTAAGAAAAATAGAGAAGCTTAATACAAAGGCGGAAAAAGAAATCATAATAACTTGGTCCCGGGCATCTACTATTATACCCACAATGATTGGCCATACTATCGCTATACATAATGGAAGGGAACACTTACCCGTTTATATAATCGACCTTATGGTAGGACATAAATTGGGAGAATTTTCACCTACTATAAATTTTAGAGGACACGCGAAAAATGATAATAGATCTCGTCGTTAATTAAATGAATTCAAAAAAATGAATAATGAATATAATTTTTTTTTTAGTGAGAGGTAAACCTTATGATAAAGAAGAAAAAGAAGAAATCATATACTTCCGTATATGCTTTAGGGCAATATATATCTATGTCTGCCCACAAAGCACGGAGAGTTATTGATCAGATCCGTGGACGTTCCTACGAAGAAGCACTTATGATATTAGAACTTATGCCGTATCGAGGATGTTATCCCATTTTTAAATTAGTTTATTCTGCAGCAGCAAATGCTAGTCATAATAAGGGTTTCAAAGAAACCAATTTAGTCATTAGTAAAGCTGAAGTGAATCAAGGAAATACGGTGAAAAAATTAAAACCTCGGGCACGAGGACGGAGTTACCCAATAAAAAGATCCACTTGTCATATAACTATCGTATTGGAAGATATATCCTTATATCAACAATATGAAGAATATTTAATGTATTTAAAAAAACCTGGATGCAGCAATGAAAACATAAATCTAACATGTTACGATACATATAGTAGTGGAGGCCCATGGGACAAAAAATAAATCCACTTGGTTTCAGACTTGGTACAACCCAAAGTCATCATTCTATTTGGTTTGCACAACCAAAAAAGTATTCTGAAGGTTTAGAAGAAGATAAAAAAATACGAGACTGTATTAAAAATTATGTCCAAAAAAATATAAGAATATCCTCTGGTATGGAGGGAATTGCACGTATCGAAATTCAAAAAAGAATCGATCTCATTCAGATCATAATCTATATGGGATTTCCTAAATTATTAATTGAAGATAAACCCCGAAGAATCGAAGAATTACAGATGAATGTTCAAAAAGAACTTAATTGTGTCAATAGAAAACTCAACATTGCTATTACCCGAATTTCCAATCCGTATGGGCATCCTAATATTCTTGCAGAATTTATAGCTGGCCAATTAAAAAATCGCGTTTCTTTTCGAAAAGCAATGAAAAAAGCTATTGAATTAACTGAACAGGCGAATACAAAAGGAATTCAAGTACAAATTGCAGGACGTATCGACGGAAAAGAAATTGCACGTGTTGAATGGATCAGAGAAGGCAGAGTTCCTTTACAAACAATTGAAGCTAAAATTGATTATTGTTCCTATACAGTTCGAACTATTTATGGGGTTTTAGGAATAAAAATTTGGATATTCGTAGACGAAGAATAAAAAAACTTTATTTGTCTTTACATTTTATCCAATGATAAAAAACGAAAACTATGTAGTATAACACTATAAAGAAATAAAAATAAAAACTTGTAGTCTTCTTTTTTATGTTTAAGAAAAAAAAATAAGCAATTCTATAAGGTTGAATAAACATTTCCATCAAAACTCCTTTGATATAATTGCTATGCTTAGTGTGTGACTCGTTGGTTTAGGGTTAGATTACGATAAAAAAAAAAAAGAACTTACCAACTAATAACTACAGCATTAATAAATAACCTAAGCAACTCATTGCTTCGCATTATCTGGATCCAAAAAATTAGTCAAGATATGATAGGCTGATCATATCATTGGAGCAACTGACTAAAAAAAAAGAATAAAGAAAGATGATTATTAAGTTATGAAAGGTAATCAAAAAGTATGCGGATAAATGGAAGGATGAAAGAAAGAGCGAAAAAATTGAATATTAATGATATATGATTCCAATTTGGAAAATCTATGAGGTCACTGTAAGAAAAGCAATGTAATAAAGCATCAATACAGATTCATTCATAATAATTAGATAAATAATAATAATTAGATAAATCTGTTCCGAAAACAAAAAATTAAGAGCCTTGAGACAATCAAAACTGAGAAAATTGCCTCAAAAAAAAAAGAAATTCAAAATTTCATGTAAAAGCTCCATTGTAGAATTCAGGCCTAATGATTAATCAAGAAGCGATGGGAACGACGGAACCCATGAATATATAGGATTCTAGTGAACAAGAAATCTTAGTAATTCATTGGACAGGATGGCGGAATAAACCAGAAACTTTATTATCTATTCTGATTTTGATTCTGAGACCTCGGGGGATAAACAGCAAACTTAAATAGATATTGAAAGAGTAAATATTCGCCGGCGAAAAATTGGTTTTTTTTTTCAAATAAAAACAGTAATAAAAGATGAAAAAAACAATGAAAAAAAAATAAGGATTTGTTATAATATTCTAACTCTAATAAAAATTACATTTGTAATGATGATATTACGTTATTTTTAAATAAATCGAAATAAAATTGATCTTTGATTCTATTTCAAAAAAGACATACACAAATTTAGAAGAGATAAGATGAAATAAAAAAAAATACCATGATTAATAGGATTAATCATTAACTACATCTATATCTTAATTAATCCTTTTATTCGCGAGGAGCTGGATGAGAAGAAACTCTCACGTCCAGTTCTGCAGTAGAGATGGAATTTCTCATTTAGAAAAAACCCATCAACTATAACCCAAAAAGAACCAAATTTCGTAAACAACATCGAGGAAGACTAAAAGGAATATCCTCTCGTGGGAATCGTATTTGTTTTGGCAGATATGCTCTTCAAACACTTGAACCCGCTTGGATTACATCTAGACAAATAGAAGCAGGGCGACGAGCAATGACACGAAATATACGACGTGGTGGAAAAATTTGGGTACGTATATTTCCAGACAAGCCAGTTACAGTAAGACCCGCGGAAACGCGTATGGGTTCTGGGAAAGGATCCCCAGAGTACTGGGTAGCTGTGGTTAAACCAGGTAAAATCCTTTATGAAATGGGTGGTGTACCAGAAAATATAGCCAGAAAAGCTATTTCAATCGCGGCATCAAAAATGCCTATAAAAACCCAATTCATTATTTCTGAATAGGAATATAGAATGAAAAAGCTAAATAACATTTAAGGATAAAAAGATTCTAAGTTTTTTTTGACAAACAATATTTTTTTTACTTCGTCCTTTGCACTAAAAGAAGAGATACAAAAATATGATTCAACCACAAACCTATTTGAATGTAGCAGACAACAGCGGGGCTCGAAAATTGATGTGTATTCGAATAATAGGAGCTAGTAATCGCCGCTATGCTCATATTGGTGACGTTATTGTTGCTGTAATCAAGGAAGCAATCCCAAATACTACTCTAGAAAGATCAGAAGTGGTCAGAGCTGTAATTGTACGTACTTGTAAAGAACTCAAACGTAAGAATGGGACGATAATACGATATGACGACAATGCCGCAGTTGTCATTGATCAAGAAGGAAATCCAAAAGGAACTCGCGTTTTTGGGGCGATCCCACGGGAATTGAGACAATTAAACTTTACTAAAATAGTTTCATTAGCTCCTGAAGTATTATAAGACCTAAATATCGATAGTTAATATAGGATAGGATTAAAAAAATGGTATTGAAATCAAATTAATTATAATTAATAGATTGTGTATCACGCATATACCCTTAATAATTTTATATATTAATAATTGAATTCATATATTAATATATAATTCGTCTCTATTTTTATATAAATAAAAGAAAAATAACATGTTGATTATATCAAAATTATAGAACAATTAAGGAATTTTAACTTATCATGGGGAAAGACACTATTGCTGATATAATAACCTCTATACGAAATGCTGACATGAATAGAAAAGGAACAGTTCGGATAGGATCGACTAACATCACCGAAAGCATTGTTAAAATACTTTTACGAGAGGGTTTTATCGAAAACGTAAGGAAACATCGCGAAAACAATCAATATTTTTTGATTTTAACCCTAAGACATAGACGAAATAAGAAAGAATCCTATAAAACGATTTTAAATTTAAAGAGAATAAGCCGACCGGGTCTACGAATCTATTCTAACTCTCAACGAATTCCACGAATTTTAGGCGGAATAGGAATTGTAATCCTTTCAACTTCTCAAGGTATAATGACAGATCGAGAAGCTCGACTAAAAAGAATCGGCGGAGAAATTTTGTGTTATATATGGTAATCCTTCTAATATCAAAATTGGATATCCGGAACTTAGCATTTGTGAAAAAAAAGGGGGGGGGGTTGTGTAATACCACCCCTGCTAAAAAAGTTTAGAATTTTTTACCCCGAATGAAATTAAAGAAAAAAATGAATTAATGAAAGTTTTCTTTATGAATCACTTCCGAACGGTATGGTTCGATTTTGTTTAGATACTAAAGATTTTTTTTATTTTAGGTCATGCTTCTGAAAGGATTCGACATATTTTTGTATAGGTATACCTATAGGAGAAAAAGGGGGGTAAAAATTTTAGTAAGTTCTTAGGTATTAAGTTAATCGGGGAACAGCCACTTTCTAGACTCCATAACAAGGATTCAAATAAGTCAGTGGTTTTTTGAAATTCAACATTCCTTTCACGAAGATACAATTCAAGATTCAAAAATATCAAGAAACCTTTTTTTCGTCCAACAATAAGTATATTAAGAGAATTAAGGAATAACAACTATGAAAATAAGGGCTTCCGTTCGTAAAATTTGTGAAAAGTGTCGGCTAATCCGTAGGAGGGGACGAATTATAGTAATTTGTTCCAACCCGAGGCATAAACAAAGACAAGGATAATCTTACTAAAGGAAAAGGCACTTCCAAGGAGCTAGTAAAAAAAGGTCCGTTTTGACATGAAATGGATATATCCATATATTTCTTGTGAAATGAAAAAATATGGCAAAACCTATATTAAGAATTGGTTCACGTAAAAATACCCGTAGTGGTTCACGTAAAAATGTACGTAGAATACCAAAGGGAGTTATTCATGTTCAAGCAAGTTTCAACAATACCATTGTGACCGTTACAGATGTACGGGGTCGGGTGATTTCTTGGTCCTCCGCGGGTACTTGTGGATTCAGGGGTACAAGAAGAGGAACACCTTTTGCTGCTCAAACCGCAGCAGGAAATGCTATTCGAGCAGTAGTGGATCAAGGTATGCAACGAGCTGAAGTAAGGATAAAAGGCCCTGGACTAGGAAGAGATGCAGCATTACGAGCTATTCGTAGAAGCGGTATACTTTTAAGTTTCGTACGAGATGTAACCCCTATGCCACATAATGGTTGTAGACCCCCTAAAAAACGACGTGTATAGAACTAAATAAAGGCTGAAAGGGTTTCAAGAGAAATAAATGATTCAATGATCTGATCAAATAAAATTACTATGGTTCGAGAGAAAGTCAAAGTATCTACTCGGACACTACAGTGGAAGTGTGTTGAATCAAGAAGAGACAGTAAGCGTCTTTATTATGGACGCTTTATTCTGTCTCCACTTATGAAAGGTCAAGCCGACACAATAGGCATTGCGATGCGAAGAGCTTTACTTGGCGAAATAGAAGGAACATGTATTACACGTGCAAAATCTGAGAACATACCACATGACTATTCTAACATAGTCGGTATTCAAGAATCAGTACATGAAATTTTAATGAATTTGAACGAGATTGTATTAAAAAGTAATCTATATGGAACGCGCAACGCGCTTATTTGTGTCCAAGGTCCCGGATATATAACTGCTCGAGACATAGTTTTACCGCCCTCTGTGGAAATCGTTGATAATACACAGCATATAGCTACCTTAACGGAACCAATAAATTTGTGTATTGGATTAAAAATCGAGAGGAATCGCGGATATAGTTTAAAAATGTCAAATAACTTTGAAGACCGAAGTTATCCTATAGATGCTGTATTCATGCCTGTTCAAAATGCGAATCATAGTATTCATTCTTATGGGAATGGGAATGAAAAACAAGAGATTCTTTTTCTAGAAATATGGACAAATGGAAGTTTAACTCCTAAAGAAGCACTTCATGAAGCCTCCCGGAATTTGATTAATTTATTTATTCCTTTTCTACATGTAGAAGAAGAAACGTTCTATTTAGAGAACAATCAACATCAAGTTACTTTACCCCTTTTTCCTTTTCATAATAGATTAGTTAACCTAAGAAAAAAAAAAAAAGAACTAGCGTTTCAATATATTTTTATTGACCAATTAGAATTGCCTCCCAGAATCTATAATTGTCTCAAAAAGTCCAATATACATACATTATTGGATCTTTTGAATAACAGTCAAGAAGACCTTATCAAAATGGAACATTTTCACATAGAAGATGTAAAAAAGATATTAGACATTTTAGAAAAAAAATAAAAAAAGCATTAAAAAAAATTTGACTAAAAAGTCAATTTAAAATTGAAATGGATTTTAAACCTTCAACGTAATTTCGATTTTCCAGTCAAACCTATTTTACTTAATAAAATTAATTTAGATATGTATCTAGGGAGAATTCATTTTGAAATGACTACTCCCTAGATACCCACGCCTTTTATTTTACAATTGAATAAATTTAATTAAAAAAGACCTAAAGTTAGAGATTTATCAATTGGTAATGTTGCTCCAATACCTAACCACAGGGCCACCACGGTGCCAATCAAAAAGACGGTTGTCGCGACTGGACGACGAAATGGATTTTGGAACTTATTAACATTTTCCAAAAAGGGTACGGTTAATAATCCCGCCGGTACTGAAGCCATTAAAAGAACACCCAATAATTTGTTAGGCACTGTACGAAGTATTTGAAATACAGGAAAGAAATACCATTCAGGTAATATTTCCAAAGGAGTTGCAAAAGGATCCGCAGGTTCACCAATCATTGATGGTTCTAAAACCGCTAAGCCTACGTTACAGGCAATGGTACCAAGAATGACTACTGGAAAAATATATAAAAGATCATTGGGCCATGCGGGCTCTCCGTAATAATTATGACCCATACCTTTAGCTAATTTAGCTCGTAATACAGGATCATTCAAATCTGGTTTTTTGTTATTGGGATAGGTGAATTCTTATGGATCCATCCCCCGAGGGAACCGGACATGATAATTTTTCATCATCCGGCTCGAGCAAGAATTAACCAAACTAAATTAATACATACAAAAAATATATATGTTATCCACAAGTATTTAATATGTAAAAAAAGAATTATCCGATTCCAAAGTTATTGCAACTAAAGATTACCATAAATTCCATTCTTACAGGTAAATGCTCAACACCCACGTAAGCTTAAAAGTTGATCATGATTAAGTGCTTTCTGGATCGTCTCATACCTTATCAATTAATCCTTAATCTCAAAAATTATATCGAGATTTTTCAAATACAAAGGATTTACTTGTTACTAATGAAGTCTACCCTCTACTCTTCATTAGATCCTGTATTCACTCCGATAGTATCAGAAATCGAGTCGATGCAGAGGAAATGAATGCATTTACATACTATTAATTTTTTATTTTTTTAGCTCTTTTTTAGTAAAAAATAGCTAAAAACATAATCCTGATTATGTTCCATCCCTTAATCTCCTGGATTTTTGGATTTTACGGAGCCCACTCATCCACGACATCGTCGGGTATTATGATCATAGAAAAGATTCTCTTCAAGTGAACCAGCCTATCCCCTGTATGGGGCTTACACAGTGGTTGGAACAAAGACACATTTGGTTGTGAATTCCAATGTAGCAGATAAAGTCATATTTCTGCACGGCCCGATCAATAGTTCAAGTCACACACTCCCATAATCCATTTTCTCTTCATAGAATTCCCTTCAACTTTTTATGTCAAAAAAATAATACAATATTGTGGAGTTGAAGGGAAATATCCAAATACATGTCTTATTTTTTAATAATCCATATTTATAGCAATAAAATACGATTGTTCCTTCACCAAGTAATAAGATAAATTAGTAATTAAAAATATCTAGAATCTATATTATTTATAAGGGACCAGAAATACCTTGCTTACGTATCATTAAGAAATGCATTAACATAAATACAGCCGTAAGAAGAGGTAATACAAAAGTGTGTAAACTATAAAAACGAGTCAAAGTGGATTGTCCAACACTAGCACTTCCGCGTAATAATTCTACAAGAGGCGATCCTATTACCGGAATAGCGTCAGGTACACCTGTTACAATTTTGACTGCCCAATAGCCAATTTGATCCCAAGGTAAAGAATAACCTGTTACACCAAAAGATGCGGTCAATACACCCAGAACCACACCAGTAACCCAAGTTAATTCGCGAGGTTTTTTAAAACCACCGGTGAGGTATACACGAAATACGTGCAGGATCATCATTAGGACCATCATACTTGCCGACCATCGATGAACTGATCGGATTAACCAACCAAAGTTAGCTTCAGTCATTATATATTGAACAGAAGCAAAAGCCTCAGTAACAGTTGGACGGTAATAAAAAGTCATAGCAAATCCCGTAGCTACTTGTACTAAAAAACAAGTAAGGGTAATTCCTCCTAGACAATAAAATATGTTGACATGCGGAGGAACATATTTACTAGTTATATCGTCTGCAATCGCTTGAATCTCAAGACGTTCTTCGAACCAATCATAAACTTTATTGAGATAGGTAAACCAAGGTTCCTCCCCCTCCAAGAACTGTATATGAGAATTTCATCTCGTACAGCTCAAACAAAAAAAAGACCCAAATACTGATTGAAACGGATATGGAATATAAAGTTTTAAACTTCTCTCTCATTCAATATTATTTAAGAGTCAAAATGCGAAAGCTCTTCTTTGTGGTTAAATGCCAAAAACTCAAGTCAGCTCATACGTCTTTATGTTGTGTTGATCGTTACAGGCCTCTTGAATCTTCTAGATTACCTACCGTTATTGTCTTTTTTAGTTGGTATTTGTATGGAATGGGAATACGGATTTCTTCTTGTTTTCTTTATTATTGATAGGAATTTCTTGTTAAGACCCTACTTATTAATTGAAACCTCAGATTCATACGAAAACCACGATAATTCAATGAAACCTTCAAAGTCCAAAGTTCACTGAGTGAGAACCATTGGATCATCACTTATTCAATAAAAAAAAAAAGAGCTATAATGATTAAAAACATAAAATACAAAGAAGCGTTTGTCCTTTGATCTAAATAAGAGTTTAAAAGCAGAAAAAAATTGATTTATGAAAATTTATAAGATAGAACGGAAAGAAGTCCGGCTACGAGGTCTAAGTATTAAGTATGAATCATAGTTCGAAAACTTTGTGATCTATTTGATCTATTTCGTGCTCCAGATACTCGAATGAATATCCGACGAAATAAAACCATCTTGATAAAGATGACAGACCCCCTTCTCTGTACTATCCATAGGGTCAATTCTAACAAGTCACACACTCATATTCCGGAAATATACAATGCAGAAAAAAATTTCGCGGTCGAACTACCAAAGGAGAATAGGTGCAAAATTTTAGACCTACATACTTTACTTTTTTGTATCGAACAAAAAGCTAGCACTTCAAGATTCTTCTCAGTCTAATTCATTGAAATTCCATCCAGTAGAACAGAGGAATTATAAATCTCCAAAATAATAGATAGGAATACCGCAAATAGTGCCATTGCAACACCCATCAAAGGGGTCGTTCCCCATCCAGGAGCTACTTTACCATATTCAGAATTCAACGGTTTCAATAACTTCCCTACAGTAGTGCTTCTTGGACCAGATCTAGAACTATCTTCAACAGTTTGTGTAGCCATAAATCTTATTTTGTATTCATTACGATCTGTTGACTTTGTATACCATTCCGTTGTAAATAAACGATCTTAGCATAGATCCATTGTGGTCTTTCAATTATATAATAATGGAAACAGCAACTCTAGTCGCCATCTTTATATCTGGGTTACTTGTAAGTTTTACTGGGTATGCTCTATATACTGCCTTTGGGCAACCCTCTCAACAACTAAGAGATCCATTCGAGGAACACGGGGACTAGTTGACGTAATCAGCCTCCAAATAGTTGGAGGCTGATTACGTCAATGAAGAGAATGAAAAATTATTTCATTTTTTAGTTGAAATTGTAGGCGGTTCCCGAAAAAAAATAGCGAAAAAAATGATCCCTAAAGTCGATACTAAGAGAAATGTATAAACCAATGCTTCCATAAATTTGATCGTGGTTTACAATTATAGCTTTCATACCTGTTTTGTTTATGTTTACTGAAGGAGTATACCTCCGGATAAAGAACAAAAAAGAGTCAAAGAAACGGCAGCGATTTAAATCAAGATTCCTACAGTACCCTACCTATTAAATGAAATCAAAAAAATCGCAAACAGAAACTAAAAGAAAAAAGCAATGTTGCATCAGACTGCTTGTCTTTTTGTAGTTGGATCTCCAAGTTTTTGGAATGCCCCAAATTCCACCTGAGCATCCAAATCTGGATCAATACCAGCAAAAACATCTCTGAAGAGGGTTCTAGAACCATGCCAAATGTGTCCAAAGAAGAAAAGTAGAGCAAACGAAGCATGCCCAAAAGTAAACCAACCTCTTGGACTGCTACGAAAAACACCATCGGATTTCAAAGTAGCACGATCTAATTCAAAAATCTCACCCAATTGAGCCCGTCTAGCATATTTTTTCACAGTTGCGGGATCACTATAACTTACTCCATTGAGTTCACCACCATAAAACTCAACAGTTACACCTACTTGTTCGACACTATATTTAGATTCTGCCCTTCTAAACGGGACGTCGGCTCTAACAATTCCGTCTCCGTCTACCAAAACAACCGGAAATGTTTCAAAAAAAGTAGGCATACGGCGTACAAAAAGTTCACGCCCTTCTTTATTTCTAAAGACGGGGTGTCCTAACCATCCAACAGCTATTCCATCCCCATTGTCCATTGAACCCGCTCGGAATAATCCCCCTTTTGCTGGATTATTACCAATATAATCATAAAAAGCTAATTTTTCAGGAATTTTAGACCAAGCTTCTGATACACTTTGATTTTCAGCTAGTCCGGCACTAACTCTTCGATATATTTCTTGTTGAAAGTATCCCTGATCCCATTGATAACGAGTAGGACCAAATAATTCGATGGGAGTAGTTGCAGAACCATACCACATAGTTCCAGCAACAATAAAAGCTGCAAAAAAGACAGCAGCAATACTACTGGAAAGGACGGTTTCAATATTTCCCATACGTAATCCTTTGTATAGACGTTGAGGCGGACGAACACTAAGATGGAATAAGCCCGCTAATATACCCAACGTCCCTGCTGCAATATGATGAGAGGCTATTCCTCCCGGAACAAAAGGGTCAAAACCCTCCACGCCCCACGCCGGATTTACGGGTTGGACCTTTCCGGTTAGTCCATAAGGGTCGGATACCCATATTCCAGGACCATATAATCCTGTTACATGAAATGCGCCAAAACCAAAGCAAGCCACTCCTGAAAGAAATAAATGAATTCCAAAAATCTTGGGCAAATCCAAAGAAGGTTTTCCTGTACGTTCATCACAAAAAATTTCTAGATCCCAATATACCCAATGCCAAATAGCTGCCAAGAAGCACAAGCCAGAAAACACGATATGTGCTGCGGCTACCCCTTCGTAACTCCAAAGACCCGGATTCGTTATAGTCCCTCCTGTAATATTCCAACCGCCCCATGAATTGGTTATTCCTAAACGAGTCATGAAAGGTATAACGAACATACCTTGTCTCCACATTGGATCAAGAACAGGGTCGGAGGGATCAAAAACAGCTAATTCATATAGAGCCATGGAACCGGCCCAACCAGCAACCAGAGCAGTATGCATTATATGAACCGAAAGCAAACGACCGGGATCATTCAATACAACAGTATGAACACGATACCAAGGCAAACCCATGGAAATACCCCTTTATCAATGAAAAATAGACACTATGTAACTTTATTGCATTGGAAAAAACTATGTTACGGACCCCCCCTTTTTAGGTAATTATTTCGGAGAAAGGATTAATATTTGTTCTATTCTGTTAGTAATAATGGAACAATTCGATTCATAGGAAAAAAGGGAAGCGGATCTATTCTATATCCGATAAGTACCAATACGCAATGGGGGTGAATCCTATGTTATATGAACCAAGATAGCTATTGTTGTTCAGAAGCCCGTTCGTAAAAAGTTTCCTTTAATTTTATTCATTCTCTCTTACTTTACTTTTATTTTATATTTTATTTTAGCTTATTCAACTTCTGTATTAAATATGATTAATTTAAATATGATTAATATTAATAAAGTAGGAAAAAAGGATAATATGATAAAAAAAATGAAACCCCAGTCTTACGTTTCCACATCAAAGTGAAATAGAGAACTTCATTCTCTTTTTTTTTCATTTCATGCCTATTGGCGTTCCAAAAGTACCTTTTCGAAGTCCTGGAGAAGGAGATACATCTTGGGTTGACATATAGTGCGACTTGTCAGATATATTGGGCTATATGGGATTTCCCCATTTTCTCCCTCGATCGAGATATCCTCTGTTTCGCTCAAAAAGATTGATTGAATTATCAAAAATTTGTAACGCGAAGCGCAAAAAATAAATTAGAATTAAATGCAGGGAGTATTTAGATTGATATTAGATTATCAAAAATTTTTTATGGTTTACGTGATCGGACTAATAAAATTAAGTATCCAGGCTCCGTTTAGCAAAAATCCAATTGATAATTAATATATAATATTTTTATAATTACTACTTAATATGATATGAATATGATATCAAAATTATGATAAAAATTCTATTAAAAAATAAAAAAAATACAAAAAATTGAAACAGGGTGATCTAAAACTGTTGATCAAATAAAATAATATAATTAAAAATTTATTGACTATTTGACAGAAGACATGTGAAAGAAATGAATTGAAAAAAAAAGAAGGAGTAGTAAAAAAAAAAAAGACGCGGTATTTGGTTCATTTGTCCTATATGTGCAAATCAAAATCGGGCAAATTTTTCCTTTTACTCGGAGTAGAGCATAAACCTAAAAAAAACGGAATAAAAAAAGGAAGAAGCCCATTCAGGAACAAGAAAAAACCATCCCCATTTCAACTGAATCTCGATGAAAAAAAAAATATCAATGAATCAAGTTAGTCTGACAGGCCTAATCAATCGTTTTATTATTTTATTATTAGGATTATAATATCTAATAAATAAAAGGGGCCAAAACTTATTTATTTTTTCTTTTACTTTTAAAAGGGAAGCAAGCCCTTCCCTTATTAAGTTAGAAAGAAAAGCCTTCTCTGAAAAAAAAGGGGGGGTTGGAATCGACACATTGATTTTTTAACAATTTTTGTTGAACCGTATGCATCAAAAGGTGCCTGTACGGCTCCTAAGGAATAAAATTTTATCCTAATCAACCGACTTTATCGAGAAAGATTGTTTTTTTTAGGCCAAGAGGTTGATACCGAAATCTCGAATCAACTTATTAGTCTTATGATATATCTCAGTATAGAAAAGGATACCAAAGATCTTTATTTGTTTATAAACTCTCCTGGTGGATGGGTAATATCTGGAATGGCTATTTATGATACTATGCAATTTGTGCGACCCGATGTACAGACAATATGCATGGGATTGGCCGCTTCAATAGCATCCTTTATCCTAGTCGGAGGAGAAATTACCAAACGTATAGCATTCCCTCACGCTTGGCGCCAATGAGTTTTTTTATTTTAGAGAAAAAATACTATGCCTTCGCCCTCGGAAATGAATTAGTTAAGTAATAATAGCATGGCACTTCGAATTCGATATGAAATTTTTTAGATTAAAAAAATTAGATTATATATTGAAAGAGTAGTAGGGATAAGAAAGGGGTATTTAAAATGAATATCTTCCCTATTCGGGCACATCCCAGCGTCACAAACTTTGTTTTCACACCGGAAGCTTATTTACAAAAACAAAAAAAAAGACACTTTGGGATTGCTGAATCATAGACGGATCAAAAAAAATGATATATAAAGCAACGGAACCATCATAGTATTTTTTTAACTCCTACAAAAACAAAAAAGAAGGATGGTAATTGGATCATTTATGGATCCGCGTATAATAGAACCTATATTTTGTTTCTTTCGCCGAAAGAAAGGTCAAAAACGTAAATTCCATTCTAGAGCCGTATGCAACGCACAAAAAAAGCCTGTACGGTTATTCAAATTTCTCTGTTTTTTTTGGTTATCTCGCCTCATTCTGCGAAATAGAAAAAGCTTTTCTATTATATCATCAGGGTAATGATCCATCAACCCGCTAGTTCGTTTTATGAGGCACAAACGGGAGAAGTTATCTTGGAAGCGGAAGAACTACTAAAACTTCGCGAACCATCACAAGGGTTTAATGTACAAAGAACGGGCAAAACCTATATGGGTTGTATCCGAAGACATGGAAAGGGATGTTTTTATGTCAGCAACAGAAGCCCAAGCTCATGGCATTGTTGATCTTGTAGCGGTTCAATAAAAATAGGAGCGATTTCATGCAAATCTACCACTGCTAATTTTTATATCTTTTTAGATTAAAGGTTTAGTTTCATATTCTCTTCAATATATTTTTTTTATATTGAAGAGAATCTTGAAGAGAAGTATTCAGAATTAGCCGGTTAGAACCCATCTAAACCAGCCCTTAGTTATATGATTCCGTATGCCAACCATTAAACAACTTATTAGAAATACAAGACAGCCAATCCGAAATGTCACAAAATCCCCAGCGCTTCGGGGATGCCCCAGCGACGAGGAACATGTACTCGGGTGTATGTGGCGACTCGTTTAGATCATAGACTGAAAACACAAAAAGGAAATCTTTTTTTGAAATATCAGGATCAGTACCTGTTAATAAATAGAATGGAGGAACTCGATTCATTATTTCAAAAAGATAGATCATTCATATCTTCTATTGTGGCTGAAACTTATGGTTTACATTGGTGCAAATCCAATCAACTCCATTTTTTAGAAAACCCCCAATGATAACAAATGGTTATCAATTAAGCGGGGAAATCCCTTTTTTTATTAAAAAGATTCCACTCTTGAAAGAAAACGGACTAACAGGGTAAAATGACCAAATCAATTTTAAAATAAAATACCGTTACTGTATAATTGGATCTCATTGTGAAAGATCTATGGAATAACTGGAATATTATGGGGTAGAGCCAAAGAATGTGAATTGTACAAGTTACCAATAGTATTGATTAATTAAAAGAAGGAGCTCCGGTGTAATAGAGAGGACCTCACCGTTTTAGAATTAACCATAGAAACGAAGGAACCCAC